>NW_019268584.1:170986-176954 GCF_002738365.1 Cucurbita moschata | reverse complement strand
TTTTTTTTTTTTTTTTAATTAATTAATTAATTATTTATTTATTATTATAATTTTAACTATTTTTTATAATTATTTTTATTCGTTTATTTCTTTATTTATTTTTGGGCTATTACATTAAGTCGTTGTCACGTATATATCCTTACTGAAAGTTCGATTCCGTCCTTTGAAATCCAAGTCAACTTATGTGAGCCCATAACATCAGTTTCAAGTTTGAACTCTATACAATTATTTCTCTAATTTACCTTGTTAAAATTCTGATATTTACTATTAGACAGAATTTAATGGAGTTTCATGCCCTATGATATCTCCTGTTAACAAATCTTCCCTCAATCTTCCCTCCTCGCTCATGGTAATTATTTTCATTCCGTAAATAGATTCTCAGTTTTGTAAACATTTGTAAATAAGATATTACTCTAATTTTATATTTATTTTCATTCTGTAAACTGATATTATTGGCCAATTTTAATTTGGCTACTATCTTACAGATTTATGGATCTGCCCCCTAAAATTTTATTGATTCTAACCTTATTTCCTCTAACTTCCCATCCGATGCTAACAAAAATCTAATTAATTGAACATGTGATCTGATTATTACAGAAGGTAAGATAGGGAAGAAAATTTGATCCTAAATTAATTTTTTATAACCATAACTAAATTAATTTCTTATAACCATAACTATAGAGGAAAAGGAAATTTGAGATAGAGCGGTAGTAACTGACAAAAATCTCTAAATCTGCAATCTGTTCAAAGCATTAATTTCTTATAACCATAATTAAATTAATTTCTTATAACCATAACTATAATGGAAAAGGAAATCTGAGATAGAATTTTATCGTAATAACTGACAAAAATCTCTAAATCTGAAATATGTTCAAACCCATTTTACTTCTTCTCAAATTTGACCCTCGTTGTTTTCTGTTTCTTTCTTTTTTTCTGCAGGTTTTCTGTTTCTTTCTTTTTTTGGAGCGTAGATAGGTAGAAGAGAGATAATTGTGGGAAGGGATGAGAGGTTAGTGGAGAGAGGTGGGGAAAGGTTTATTTTTTATTTTTTTATTTTTTTTAATTAATTAATTAATTAATTTTTTTATTATTATAATTTTAACTATTTTTATAATTATTTTTATTAGTTTATGCGTTTATTTATTTTTGGGCTATTACATTGTATCCCTCTCAGAGAAACTTTCGTCCTCAAAAGTGTTTTAATCTTGGAATAACTCGGGTCCTTATTCTAAGAGTTCTTTGTTAAGTCTTCAAGTTCCATTAAATAAAAATTCTTAACAAGTATACCTTAATTCGTATGAGTCATAACATTTATTTGCATGCATAAAACTTTCATAAGTCTATCACTTTGCATTCGTAAAATCTTTGAATCCTTATAAGGTGTCTTGTTATATAGTTAGGTATTTTAAATCTTAATTCATACTCCAAAAGGGTCTTTTGGTCATTTACCCCCAAATCTTGGTTTAATTCTTCAGCATATTCCAATGGTCTTGTAACTTTGTGTAATCCCTTTACACCATGATATAAGGCTCCTCATCAAATTTCATGTCATTTAGAGGTCACTTTGGTCATAAACTAGTGGTACGTAATTATAGGGGCATTTTAGTCATTTTACACCTACACTTGGTTTAGCCTGTTATCATAACCTAATGGTCACCAAATTTCGTACATAGCCTTATCGTGTCATATTGGGTCTTCTTCTAAAATTTCATGGACAACATAATTCATCTAAGGTTTGTGGTTCTGGCACTTCATTGAAATAAATGTTCATTTGTACAATAAGGTTGGAAAACTTACATAGTTCCTCATTTTTTTTTAATTAATTAATTAATTTATTTATTTTTATTTTTATTACGATTCTGTCTACTAGATCAATAGTTTTACTAGTTTCTGCTCTACATTGTTCTCCAAATCAAATTTTCTACACTTAGCTAAAGGCACTAATTGACCTGTTTTGTCCATACATCCTCAAAATCTCATTTTAAAATATGGGATCTCAGCCTACACAACAATTTATTGTTGGTAAAACTCCAAATGTTACTTTCTTTTGATCTAAATTTTTCCTCTCCTTATCATTAAAGAAAGACAACGAAAAATTCCAGGGTAGAAACCTTCTCGAGAATTTCTCTTGAGATTCGAACTAGAATAGAACTAGAATAGATATTTTTTGTTTCCTACTCGCACGCATTCATACCTTTGTTTCTCGATCAATCTCTAATTCTAATCTTCCTCCCGAATCAAATATTATGGTGCCGGTATAGATTGAAATTTCGTTATAGTTCAATTCTGAAAGGTAATAGATACCGGGGCTTTGCAATATTTGACGGATCACAATTCTATATAGTCCATTTACTATAGAAGTTCCCAGGGAATTCATTAGCTGAATGTTTTCGATTAAAATTGTTCATTCTCTATATTTTTAATAATTAAAAAGAAAGAAAAAATTGTTTTCCTTTCCTCATTATTGTTTGTGTCCACTTGATTTGGTTCATCATTAATGTCTCATCTTTGTAGATGAATTCCATATACAAATTTGCCTATTTTCCCATACAAAATCAAGAAATTTGTAATACTTTTCTCTTTTGGCTACCTACCCCAATTCTAGTAAATTTTTGGAGTTAAAATCATGACATGAAACTGGTTAAGAACTCCACCCTATCCCAATGCAAATAGAATGCACTAGTAAATCACATAGATCTACGAACGACTTCCTGTATTTGGTTTGTGGTCAAGCTAGAGTTTGAGGATTTGGTAACTTTCATTGGAAAGATTGTCAAATGGGCTTTTCTCTTGGTATACCTTATCTAGTACAGCCCAAAACTAATGCTCCTATAACCATAACGGAAAGACATCACAACCCTTTCAATGCCTTGTACTATGAAGAATGGGCTTAACAAAATTCTCTTATAAGAATTGGTATTATATTAGCATGGTAGATATTCTCAGATGCCATAAAACTTGGGATACTTGAAAATCAAACTTAAAATGACAGTTTTGAAACTTTAACTATAATAATACCTTTTAACCAAGTTGACATTGCTAGGAAAAATTGATTGGTAATTTTCTACAACAATTTGTTTATGTTGATCTTCCTGAGTGCATTCGTATACCTTAAGGAGGATTACCACAAAATTAGATAATGAGATCCAAGTTTGAGAAACAAGATTTGGATCAACCACTGAAATGATGCTTGCAACTTCATCCACTACTTCAATCGTGCAAATATTTACTTTTGAATCTCCAAATGGTCTTGACTCAAACGAATCAGCTTGTAACACATGAAATGATGGTTGAACCTAGCCTATCCAATTTTCTAGATGAAGTATGAATGCTTGTTGAATCTTCTTGGCCTTTGGTTGTGTAATAGGTCCAGTTTGAACACCATGATTCTTATCATCATCCCCCTCTTCAAATGGATTTGTCCTCGAATCAAAAAAATCGTCACCTACATCAAAAGGACTCAACTCAGCAACATTGAAAGTAGAATGTACGTGATTCTTATCATCATCCCCCTCTTCAGGATTCGTCCTCGAATCAGAAAAATCATCACCTACATCAAAAGATCCTGAAAACATAACAAGAAGTAATATCCTAGTTTAAGGTCGCGGTTAAGAACCTACTAGTAGGCTAATTACTAAGTTTTACTCACTCCATGTTTATAATTTTTTTTCAAGTAACTAAGAGTTGATCGTGGATGAGAGTGGACTTTGGAGTGTGGGCCATGGACTAACTTCTATTTTTAATCTCGTATTTTTTGTTGTTCTTTTGAGTCTGCTTCTTATTTTGTGTTTGTAACGTATATGTATATGTAACACCCAAAAAATGAAGAAAATTAGCTCCCATAACAATAAGCCACTCATGAAAGACCCAAAGGATAGAAAGGAAAAAAATATTAAAGGATTAAGCAAGAACAAAGGACTTAGTCAAGTCACTCACCCTAACAAGTGATTTCAAGGAGTTAAAGGCCTTTTGAATAGGATGGGAAAGGAAAATGTAAATGAAAAGGGCAAAAAAGTCATCTTATCAATTATCAAGTATCTTTCCGGATTTGTAATTCCTTATCTAGAAGGAATCTCAAGATTGAAAATAAACGAAAAATGATCAAAAAGCGATGAGTAATTTGTAGAAAAATTATGGATTTTTCGAGAAAAATAATAAAATATTCGGAAAGTGGCAAAGTACCAAAATACCCCTAGAAGAATGGTTTACAGAAATGCCACTATAATTAGAATCATAGCATCTACCGTGACCATCCGAGCAAAATCCTTCAAACTCAAATTTCAACCATCGGATCTCCTCCAAACTTCGATATGATCTAGAACGAACACGCACGGATTATCACATCCAACGACTAGTATTCAAAGCCAAGGTTGGTAAGGATATGATTGGAGTTGATATATCCGAAAAATTATCCAGAAAGTTCGATATCTAAATAATGAAGAATCTGGAGCTCTCAATGTCGGTTTAAGCTCCTCCTATAAAGTCTGAAATAGGAGAAACAATACGGAATAAGAATCGAGAAAGGTCGATCCCTCAATTGAAGACAATAAATGTTTAGATTATGGGTCTCCTACTCTCAGATTTCTTCCAAATTCGAGAGCAATCCTCCACCATTTCTCTTCAAAATTATTCCTACCATTTCTCAACAAGATTACCAACAAGTTCTATGAAGGAATAGAGTGCTGAAAGTACCTAGAAACCATTCCCCAAATTCAATCCGCCATTGAAGAATTTCAAGAAAAACTTGAAAATCCAATCTGAAGATACATGATGATTCGTCGAGCAAGAATGATTCCAATCAGTTTCTGCACCTTCAAGGAATGCTTCCATAGAAGACCACGAAGAAAAATAACCTCAAGAGCGTATCGAATTGATGGAAATAAGTTTCGAAATTAAATTGGGAATAAGAGTCGAATTCCTATCTACCATCTCTTTTCCTTCAAATTAAGGATTCCTCTAGGTTTAGAGGAAGAAGTTGAGTAAACTTGTAGAAGGAATCGAGAGATGAAACTGTTAGGGATCGATATCAGTCGTTAGCTCTGATACCAGTTGTTAGGATCGCACAACAACGCACACACTCGATCTAGATGAACACAAAGAAAAGGATAGAGAAAATTGCAAGGAGAACTCTGGCTAAAAGGATTTTTTTATTTGATGATTTCAGATATGTACAACAATAGAGAGTACAGAGAATAGAAAGTCCTCTTCAAAGCTCTACCGGACCAGATATATATATGGTATAGTTTACTATATATAGCTTTACCAGATTTAGCCATCTACTATATACAGTTATTTACCATATATAGCTTTACCAGATATAGGTTTACCGTATATAGCTTTACTATATATAACTTTACCAAATATAGCTTTACCGGATATAGCTTTACCGGATATAGCTTTATCGGATATAACCGTTGACCAAGCTATAAATAAGTATCAGGCTCCATAGCCTAAAAATTCTCCCACTTGGAGACTGATCTAGTCAACCAAGAATTTCACTCTCAAACGACCATGAGCATCCACTGCACCATACCAATTGAGGTTTTGCACAACCTCAATATTCCAACATCAACACATTTTGTCAACATGTTTGCTGGATTCTTTGCACCCTCTATCTTCTCAAAACACATCACCATCTTCAACTAGCCTCCGAGTGAAATGGTATCGCATTCTGTGTTTTGAATGATAGACCAGGTTTCTCACCAACAGCATGAGTCTCAGGAGTTTCTTGAGTATCTGCTACAACATCACTATGTGAATCTTTCAGCAACTCAATCTCAACTCCCACTTGCTTCACCTCTGGTTTCTCAGCAAGAGTCTCAGGAGTTTCTTGAGTATCCGCTACAACATATCTATGTGAATCTTTGAGCAACTCAACCTCAACTCCCACTTGTTTCACCTCTGGTTTCTCAGCAAGAGTCTCAGGAGTTTCATGAGTATCCGCTACAACATCACTCTGTGAATCTTT
>NW_019268584.1:153802-170612 GCF_002738365.1 Cucurbita moschata | reverse complement strand
TTCACCTCTGGTTTCTCAGCAAGAGTCTCAGGAGTTTCATGAGTATCCGCTACAACATCACTCTGTGAATCTTTGAGCAACTCAAAACTCCCACTTGCTTCACCTCTAGTGTTTCAGTAAGGGTCTCAGGAGTTTCTTGAGTATCCGCTACAACATCACTCTGTGAATCTTTGAGCAACTCAACATCAACTCCCACTTGCTTCACCTCTGGTTTCTCAGCAAGAGTCTCAGAACCATGCAACCTCCTCTGGAGTTTCAGTGATGCTTCCAGCCGACGCAACCTCCTCTGGAGTTTCAGCGATGCTTCCGGCCGACGCAACTCCCTCTGGAGCTTCAGCGACGCTTCTGGGCGACGCAACCCCCTCTGGAGCTTCAGCGACGCTTCTAGGCGACGCACCCCCTCTGGAGTTTTAGCGACGCTTCCGGCCGTCGCAACCCCCTCTGGAGCTTCATCGACGCTTCCAGGCGACGCAACCCCCTCTAGAGCTTCAGCCATGCTTCCGGACGACGCAACCCCCTCTAGAGCTTCAGCGACGCTTCCAGCCGACGCAACCCCCTCTGGAGCTTCAGCGACGCTTCCAGACGACGCAACCCCCTCTGGAGCTTTAGCAATGCTTCAAGCCGACGCAACCTCCTCTGGAGTTTCAGCGACGCTTCCGGCCGACGCAACCTCCTCTGGAGTTTCAGCGATGCTTCTGGCCGACACAACCCCCTCTGGAGTTTTAACGACGCTTCCGGACGACACAACCCCCTCTGGAGCTTCAGCGAAGCTTTCGAACGACGCAACCCCCTCTGGAGCTTCAGCGACGCTTCTGGATGACGCAACCCCCTCTGAAGATTCAGCGACACTTCCAGCTGACGCAACCTCCTCTGAAGCTTCAGCGACGCTTCCGGATGACGCAACCCCCTCTAGAGTTTCAACGACGCTTCCGGACGACGCAACCCCCTCTGGAGCTTCAGCGACGCTTCCGGACGATGCAACTCCCTTTGGAGTTTTAGCGACGCTTCCGACCGACCCAACCCCCTCTGGAGTTTCAGCGACGCAACCCCCTCCGGAGTTTCAGCGACGCTTTCGGCCGACGGAACTTCCTCTAGAGTTTCAGCGACGCAACATCTCCTGGAGTTTCAGCGACGCTACTTCCGGTACTTTCCTTCAATTCTCTAGCAGTCTTTGTGAAGCTAACTCGTTTCTGTTTGCTCGTAACGTAGTTCTCACAAGGACTCATAACAATCTCTGCATCAAATACACCTTGTTCATAGCCGACAGTTTTTCATACATATTCGACAGCATCTTCAACAGACCTGACGTTGTCTTCTCCTTGATAATGTTGAACGCCACGTTTTTGGATAGCGTCAACCAGATCAGCCCCAAGACTTGTCGATCCTTGACCTTCCACTGTTCCGTGGTCATGGTATCCGGCTTCACCCCAATAGAGGTTTGTGAAGATCTTTCTGGTATAGATAATCTTCAATCTGCATCTTCCAGAAATCGAAATCGGATCTATTGAACTTCTCAATTCCAATCTTTGAACTTTCCATCTTCATAGATCGTGGTGAATTTCGCCTAGCTCTGATTTCCGCCTGGCTCTGACTTCCGCCTGGCTCTGATACCAGTTGTTAGGGATCGATATCAGTCGTTAGCTCTGATACCAGTTGTTAGGATCGCACAACAACGCACACACTCGATCTAGATGAACACAAATAAAAGGATAGAGAAAATTGCAAGGAGAACTCTGGCTAAAAAGATTTTTTTATTTGATGATTTCAGGTATGTATAACAAGAGAGAGTACAGAGAATAGAAAGTACCTCTTCAAAGCTCTACCGGACCAGATATATATATGGTATAGTTTACTATATATAGCTTTACCAGATTTAGCCATCTACTATATATAGCTATTTACCATATATAGCTTTACTATATATAGCTTTACCAAATATAGCTTTACCGGATATAGCTTTACCGGATATAACCGTTGACCAAGCTATAAATAAGTATCAGGCTCCATAGCCTAACAGAAACATCGTAGAACAAGCTACCCAAGAGATCAAAAATTTGGTGTTTCGAGTGAGTTGCATACCGAGAACGATTTTTAGAAATTAAGGTCTTACACTCGAAGACGTTCCTCCAAACCAATTCCTTTAGCCTGAAGAAAGGATATGAAAGAGGTTCAATGAAGAAATAGGGTCTTGAAACCCCTAGAATCGGCTACCTAATAAGAAATCCTTTATTTTATCTCCAGCGATGAATAAGATTTTGGATGAACTTTGGAAGCGAATATCTTAGGCTACGATCCACGAGAAGGTATCAAATCAAATCCCTAGCCCTTCCTTGTAATACCCATCTTTAAGTCTCACGAAGAAATCGAGGAGAGAAACACTGTAAATGTGGCTGTACAGGCCGAGTTTCAGATGGCGGCGAAGCGAAAAAAGAGCATATTCTTCCTGTTCAGATGAAGAAAACGATGATATGGCCAGTTCAACTGAACTGTCCAAGTCAACTCAAAATTTGACCTTTTCTCGGGTTTTCTCAATTTTATCCCCATTCCAGACCGATTATCATAGAAAATATGATGGTTTCAGAAACTAGACACAATAAGGAGTACGTGGAAGGAAATTTGAAGTAATTCGATACTGGAAGCTCAAGAATGGACGTCCCAAACGTCGACGACGAGGCAAGTAGCCACCTTGGACTTTTTGTTAAGAAATACTTGTAGAAATTGCTTGGATTTTCATATGAACCCTAAACCAAGTATGAATTAAGGATATATGTAAGAAAAACCCAAAGAATCGTGAGTTAAGACCCTGAACCGATCAAATAGCTCGAGATTTAAGTAACGTTAAAATAACCCACTAATGAGCTCCGCTGCANTGACATCTGCCCCCACACAATTTATTGGATGAGGCTGACTTTAGGTCTCTCGATGCGCTTCCAGCTGATCTCATAATGAGGAGTCTCTTTCAACCTACTAGGAGCCGTTGAAAATCACTTCTCGGTTTGTTGAGTCTTCATGTCTTCTCTGTTCGTGTCTTTCCTACTTTCTTCGCTTGAAACTTTTTTCTTATTTTTATGACGTCATACCACCTTCTTCTGCTTGATGTTTTCTTGGTCGAAATAATAACGTTTCATGTTACTAACGTGGACAACAAGGTTAGTCCGCATCAATAAGAGCAATTGGATTCTATATGATGCCTTCATAATCTTATGGATAACTTTAACTAGTCCATAGTATTTTCACACCAGTTTTTGGTTCTTGTTGNTAAGTCACTTTTGGAAAGTATGGTGGATAAATTAGGTACCAAATTTTAGTTTTCAACTGCATGTCATCCTCAAACTCACGAGCAAACTAAGGTAGTTAATAAAATATCAGCAACATTGCTTAGGGCTATTATTTATAAGAATATTAAGTCATAAATTGGGTAACAAATTATTGTTTTCAACTACATGTCACTTCAAATTAATGAGCAAACTGAGGTGGTTAATAGAACACAATTGAGAAACAAAATTTCAATGTTGCTACAAGAATTAACAAAGGACGGAATGAAATCATTTTTCAAACCAGTAACTAGGTTTGGATACATTTTCGCAAGGAGTGATTTCCATCTCAAAGGAAGACAAAGTTACATCCAAGAGGGGATGACCCTTATCAAGTCCTTGAAAGAATTAATAACAATGCATGTAAAATGATCTTCCAGGAGAATTTCCAGCACATTCTACTTTCAATGTTACTGACTTGAGTACTTTCGATATAGGTGATGATTTTTTGATTCGAGGACGAATCCTTTTGAAGAGGGGGAAGATGATAAGGATCACGGTGTTCCAAATGTTCCAACTGGACCCATTACACGATCCAAGGCCAAGAAGATTCAACAAGCATTAATTCTTCATCTATAAAATATGATAGGGTCGGTTCAACTATTATTTCATGTGTTACAAGCTTATTAGATTGAGGAAGGACCATTTGGAGCTTCAGAAGTGAATATTTACACAGTTGGAGGAGCAAATGAAGTTGCAAGCATTATTACATGAGCTGTTAGAAAACTTTATTTATTTTTAATTTCATAAATTTGTAAGGGTAGAATTGTCAAATTGGCTTCATTTTTTTTTTTTTTTTTGAGATTTAAGGGGATCGAGATTAAATCCCAGCCACTAACTTTTTTTGTGGGAGACTATAAATACCCACAAATTATTAGGTAAAAATAATATTTGTGATGAATGAAATTGATCAATCAAGTTGAGAAGTTCCCCTTCGAAATCCATCCGAGCATCGCGTGTGAGCCATGCAGTCACGCTTTGACATTGTGTGGTTGAGTGAAATTCTCAACGTTCAACTTATTTTTGGGATTTCTTTTCTCCCTATTCATTGTAATTTATCCTGATACAAACAAATTTATTCTTGTAGGGAATGTATTAAGCACATGGATTTATTAATTACGCTGAACTTTTGTATAAAACGAAGTAAACACAAATGGAGTAACATGAGATAGAAGTAAACATAGTAATAAAAAGAAACTACATAAACTTAAAGGAAGTGAATCCCATTTTACAATATAAATATTGTTCAATTGTAGCAAAGAAGTAGTTTTGAAAACTAGCCACTCCATATCAATCTATGTTCGGAAAACTAAAATAAAGAATAAATAAATAAAATATTTTTCAAAAACTTAGTTGGGTGTGAAATTTTGCTTAAAATTCAAATGTTTTCTTTTCTTTTTTTCTTTTCTTTTCTTTTTTTATAAAAGGATAAAACACATCATTTTGGAATAAAACAAAAAACAAACAAAAAAAGAAAACAAAATAGTTATCAAATTGGCCTAATTTTTAACATATCTATCCCAAAGGAATGCATGGGCTCTAGTGGCAATGCTGCTTCAACTGTGTGCTAGACCATGTGAAGTTAACATGACAATAATAGTAGCTTCTAAAGCACAAAAATATGTGGATAAATTTCATATATTGAGGTTGGATAAATTTCATATATTGAGGTGCGGAAAACATATACACACGGGCAACTAAAAATGATAGATCTACTATAAGGGCATTTGGTCTCGTGGTATAATTTTTTTTTTTTACAAATTAGGTGGAATGAACAAACAAAAATAATGAGTTTAAAATTACCAAACAAAATATCAATTTTCAAATGGAATGGAGACATAAGACCATTGGAAAAAAGAAAAGGACAAAAGAAAAATATTAAATACATTTTCAACTAATGCATTTGGTTGAGAGATATTATGGCCAATATAAGAAAAATATAGCATTAACTAATTTTCATAGACACATATGGATCCTTAGCATACTAAAATGACGGTAATGATTGGTATCAAACCAATAACAATTCATATCAGCTAAATCTTCCAATTGATAATTAGGCCAGAGAAAGAACTTGAATTTATTTTTATATCTATCAACATGTTTGCTACTTTTATCTAAAACTTGATCACGAGTTTTTCTTATTTGCATTGTAAAATTATGTATTTTTATGGATATCATTTCTATTTCTAGAATTGAAACAAAAACATGTGGATAAATTTCAAATATTGAGGCGCATAAAAGATAGATCCACTACAAGGCATTTGGTCAAGTGGTATGATTCTCGCTTCGGGTGCGAGAGGTCTCGAGTTTGATTCTCAAAATGCCCCCAACAATTATATCAAATTGAAGCATGCAATATAATAAGATTTGAAATAGGTTTTTTTAAACCTCGAACCAAGAAGTAATTCAGATGGATATTTGGAAAGAAAAAAAAAAAGGAAAATAAACAAATAAAGGGAATTTGTGTAGGTAGGATTCTCTTCATATCTTGGAAACTAGAGGATTCCTCTCCTTTCTTAACATAAAGACTTACTTTTTCGGGACTTGGACCATAAACAGTCATCTACTCTTACTCCTACTCCCTTCTCTAAGAATCAACATAGCATAATCATTCCATGAAGGCCGAGGTAGTCTTATAAAAGAAGATGAGGGTACCACTTTCAAATCACTCCATGAGGACTTGAGAAAGTTTTGTAAAAGAAGATGAGGGTACCACTTTATATTTCAAAATTTCTATGTGAATAGAGAATGAACCATATTCTTTGGAGATAAGATAGAGCCTCGAGCCTAACTTCAAAGGCATTACACAAATTGTTCTATGATATTTTTTCTAGGAACTCTTTGTTATGTTGTCCGCTGAAGGTGTCAGGAAAGGGACACAGATTCTCTATTGCACTGATCTCCCAATAGAAGTTTTACCCAGGTCATCTGTCGTCACAACCCTTTTAAGGAAGATGCGCCCAAATAACCAGTGAACAATAACATTTAAAGAAGTTTCAGAGAGCGAGAAGAGGATTGTGATAGAAGTTGCCCTAGGTAAAACTTCTTTAAATGTCTTAGTCAATCATGACCTCATAATGTGGAGTCTCTTGGACAACAATAACATATGGACAACAAATGTCTTAGCCAATTGTGACGGTCATGATTGCTCAAGGCGTGTCGCCTAAATAATCGGTAAACAATAACATTGCCCAAATAACCGCCTTGGACAACAAATCGTTTACAAGAATGGCTGAGACATGCAACATGCAACCACAGGCAACACGCCTTGGGCAATCATGACTATGACATCTGCCTCCACACAATTTATTGGATGAGGCTGACTTTAGGTCTCTCGATGCGCTTCCAGCTGATCTCATAATGAGGAGTCTCTTTCAACCTACTAGGAGCCGTTGAAAATCACTTCTCGGTTTGTTGAGTCTTCATGTCTTCTCTGTTCGTGTCTTTCCTACTTTCTTCGCTTGAAACTTTTTTCTTATTTTTATGACGTCATACCACCTTCTTCTGCTTGATGTTTTCTTGGTCGAAATAATAACGTTTCATGTTACTAACGTGGACAACAAGGTTAGTCCGCATCAATAAGAGCAATTGGATTCTATATGATGCCTTCATAATCTTATGGATAACTTTAACTAGTCCATAGTATTTTCACACCAGTTTTTGGTTCTTGTTGCTTTGAACTCGAAGTTTATTTGAACTTAACTTATATGAACTCTTTATTTTTCTTGAAATTATTGTGGTTGATGTTAGGATCGCACAACAACGCACACACTCGATCTAGATGAACACAAAGAAAAGGATAGAGAAAATTGCGAGGAGAACTCTAGCAGAAAGAATTTTTTTTATTTGATGATTTTAGGTATGTACAACAAGAGAGAGTACAGAGAATAGAAAGTACATTTTCAAAGCTTTACTGGACGGGATATATATATGGTTCAGTCTATTAAATATAGCTTTACTAGATTTAACCATCTACTATATATAGCTATTTACCATATATAGCTTTACCGGATATAGCTTTACCATATATGGCTTTACCAAATATAGCTTTACCGGATATAGCCGTTGACCAAGCTATAAATACAGGGAGCAGACTCCATAACTCAACAATTCTCCCACTTGGAGACTGATCCTACACCATACCAATTAGGGCTTTGCATAACCTTAATTTTTCAATATCAACACATTTTGTCAACATGTCTGCTGGATTCTTTGCACCCTCTATCTTCTCCAAACACATATCGCCTTCTTCCACTAACCTGCGAGTGAAATGGTACCGTCTTCTAATGTGTTTTGTCCTTGAATGATAGACTGGGTTTTTCACCAACTGTATGGCACTCTGCCTATCTGTATGAAGGATCTTCTTGCACTGCTTCCGGCCTAATTCTTCTAGATAATCTGTCATCCATATCATCTCCTTTCCAGCTTCAGCTATAGCCACGTGCTAAGCTTCAGTAGATGAAAGAGCAACGCATTTCTAAAGCTTGGACATCCAACTCACTGCTGTTCCATCTATAATGTAGATATACCCAGATGTGCTCTTGCTGGAGTCTACATCTCCACTCAGATTAGCATCCACAAAACCTTGCAGAACTACTTTGTCATTGCCATAACAAAGTGTAGTATTGGATGTACCTCTCAGATATCTCAGAAGCCACTTCACAGCTTCCCAATGTTTCTTCCCTGGATTTGCCACGTACTTGCTAACAACTCCCACTGCATGTGTTATGTCAAGTCTAGTGCAGACCATAGCATACATAAAACTCCCAACTGCTGAAGCGTACGGAACTGATGCCATGTGCTCACGTTCCTCAATTGTCTTGGGAGATTGCCCCTTTGACAATTTAATATGATTTGCCAAGGGGGTAGTCCTGGGTTTAGCGTTATTCATCTTGAATTTGGACAACACCTTCTCAATGTACTGTTCTTGGGATAGATTTAATGTGCCAGCAGATCTATCTCGAGAAATCCTCATCCCAAGGATCTGCTTTGCTACACCTAAATCTTTCATCTCAAATACTAAAGACAAGCTTGCCTTCAGGTGGTTTATCTCCCTCATACTTGATCCAGCAATTAGTATATCATTCACATACAGGAGTAGAAACACATAAGAATCAGTGTATTTCTTGAGGTAGCAACACTGATCCTTTTCACTTCTGTGGAAACCACTCTTGCTCATGAAGGAGTCAAACTTCTTGTACCATTGTCTCGGTGCTTGTTTCAGTCCATACAAGCTCTTATTGAGCTTACACACCATGTGCTCCTTGCCTGGAGCTGCAAACCCTTCGGGTTGTTGCATATAGATCTCCTCATCTAGATCTCCATGTAAAAAAGCCGTTTTTACATCCATTTGCTCGAGGTGCAAATTCTCTGATGCAACAATACTCAGCAGAATTCGGATAGTAGTTAATTTCACAACTGAAGAAAAGATCTCAGCATAATCAATGCCTTTTCTTTGTGAATATCCTTTAACTACTAACCGGGCCTTAAACCTTCTTCTGCCATCTGGTTCAACCTTGATTTTTAACACCCATTTGTTCAACAGAGCTCTCTTTCCTGTAGGCAACTCAGTCAACACCCACGTATTATTCCTTTCAAGTGAGCTCATCTCATCATCCATGGCTTGCTCCCACTTGGTTGAATCTTCCACTTGTAGGGCCTCATTAAAGGACTCTGGTTCTCCTTCGTCAGTCAGCAACAAATAATGTAATGAGGTTGAATATCTATCTGGTGCTCTGGTAGTTCTGGATGATCTTCTCAACACCTGCTCAGGTGCCACTTGCTCCACGTCTGGTTCTTCAGCAATAGGATCAGGAGTTTCTTTTGCTTCTGTTGTACCATCACTGCGTGAATTTTCTTGCCACTCAAGTTCAACTCCCACTTGCTTCGTAGTCTCAGAGTTTATCTTCTCTCTGTCTTTGTACATGACATTTTCATCAAAGGTCACATCACAGTGTCTTAGGATCTTCATATTTTTCTCATCCCAAAACCTGTACCCAAACATGTCAGAGCCATAGCCTATGAAGTAGCATTTCACGGCCTTAACATCAAGCTTATCTCTCTTCTCTGGATCAACATGGACATACGCAGTACAACCAAAGGTTCTCAAGTGAGAGTACTTGAGTTCTTTTCCTGTCCATACTTCTTCGGGCAATTTGAACTCCAAGGGTACTGACGGCCCTCTATTAATCAAATATGCTGCTGTGTTCACAGCATCAGCCCAGAATGTCTTTGGCAATCCAGAATGAATCCTCATGCTTCTTGCTCGCTCATTCAATGTTCCGTTCATTCTTTCTGTAATACCATTTTGTCTTGCCTTACCAGGAATTGTTCTTATTAATCTAATTCCCTCAGCTGCACAAAATGTTATAAACTCTGATTTGTTGTATTCTCCTCCATTGTCAGACCTCAGGCATTTGATCTTCAAGCCGGTCTGATTTTCAACTTCAGCTTTCCACTTCTTAAAGGTGGTAAACACATCTGACTTGTGTTTCAGAAAGTAAACCCATACCTTCCTGCTAAAGTCATCGATGAAGGTGACGTAGTACCTTGATCCACCAAGTGATGAAACTGGAGATGGTCCCCAGACGTCTGTATGGACCATTTCCAACCGCACTTTCTTCGGTTCTCTGGCAGCCTTTATGAAACTAACTCGTTTCTGTTTGCCCATAACGCAGCTCTCACAAAGACCCATATCAACAGATTTTAAGCCTTCTAAAGCTCCTTTCGCAGTCAGCATCTTCATTCCTTTGACGCTCATATGTCCAAGTCTATTGTGCCATAGACTTGAATTGGAAGCACTCTCAGCAGCAGCAGTCATGTTTATACACTCTGCAGTTGTGTATAAGGTTCCGGACTTTGTGCCACGCGCAACAACCATGGCGCCCTTCACAATCTTCCAGGAACTCTTTCCAAACTCTGCTGCATAGCCTGTGCTATCCAACTGACCAATAGAGATCAAGTTCTTCTTGAGACCAGGAATGTATCTGACATCTTGTAATGTCCATAGATTTCCTGCTGGAGTTTGTATAGAGCATCTCCCTTTCCTTCAATCTCCAAGGCTTTGTTGTCGGCAAGATACACCTTCCCAAAATTTCCTGATTTGAAATTTCGAAACAATTCCTTACATGGAGACGAATGGAACGATGCACCTGAATCCAAAATCCAGGATTCAGTTGGGCTATCCACACTAAGGATTAAAATATCCTCAGCATCTTCTGTTGTGTATATAGAATCATCATCATCTTCAGATTTATGATTCTGCTTCTTCTTTAGTTTTGTACAATCTGTCCGAAAGTGTCCTTTTCCCCCACAGCTCCAACACGTTACGTTGGATTTGTTTGGAGATTTTCCCTGGTTCTTTGATTTTGAACGCCCATGTTTGTTTGAGCTCTTTGATTTGCTTCTTCCCCTTCGATCAACACTGAGAGCATTGCCTGATGAATCTTCAGTTTCCCGTTTGCGAATACTTTCGCTGAGAACTATATCTCGAATTTCATCAAACTTCAGTTTATCAGATCCTCGGGAACTGCTGATTGCGGCAACAACAGTATCCCATGACTCGGGTAAGGATTACATCAAAATCAACGCTTTAATTTCATCTTCGAAATTAATTTCCACCGAACCCAGTTGACTTATGATCATATTGAATTCATTTATATGATCTGCAACACGTCCACCTTCAGACATCTGTAGATTGAACAATCTACGCATCAAATACACCTTGTTCATAGCCGACGGTTTTTCATACATATTTGACAGCGCCTTTATCAGATCTAACGTTGTCTTGTCCTTGATGATATTAAACGCCACGTTTCTGGATAGCGTCAACCGGATCATCCCTAAGGCTTGTCGATCCTTGAGCTTCCACTGTTCCGTGGTCATGGTATCCGGCTTCACCCCCAACAGAGGTTCGTGAAGATCTTTCTGGTACAGATAATCTTCAATCTGCATCTTCCAGAAACCGAAATCGGATCCATCGAACTTCTCAATTCCAATCTTTGAACTTTCTATCTTCACAGATCGTGGTGAATTTTGCCTTGCTCTGATACTAGTTGTTAGGATCGATATCAATCGTTAGCTCTGATACCAGTTGTTAGGATCGCACAACAACGCACACACTCGATCTAGATGAATACAAAGAAAAGGATAGAGAAAATTGCAAGGAGAACTCTGGCTAAAAGGATTTTTTTTATTTGATGATTTCAGGTATGTACAACAAGAGAGAGTACAGAGAATAGAAAGTACATTTTCAAAGTTTTACCGGGATATATATATGGTTCAGTCTACTAAATATAGCTTTACCAGATTTAACCATCTACTATATATAGCTATTTACCATATATGGCTTTACCAAATATAGCTTTACCGGATATAGCCGTTGACCAAGCTATAAATACAGGGAGCAGACTCCATAACTCAACAGTTGACGCTTCCGACTGACCCTTCTCTTCATCCGTCTAGATGATATTTGTGAGTGAACATGTGTTGCTTCAGTGGTTTGTTTCTGTCTCCCTTCTTCAGTATGACCTTGTTTTTGTCTCTTCTGGTAGGGATAAATCCATTATTTGACCTTGTTTTGCGTCGTGGTGTTCATGTAGTGGCAACAAGGTTTCTATTGAGGTTGGCTCACTCGAGCTCCCCTTTTCAATTACAACAGTAGCAGCAAACGTAGATTCATCATGGCTATGATTCTTTCTCAACTGTACTATCGACATCATTTTCAACCCTCTTGGTTGATGGATGTTTTTCTGAATGATCATCGGGTTAGACTCCATTACTACTAGACATTTTGCTAGGGGCATGTAAATGACTTTGTGTTTAAGCAGAACGTTCATTCCTGACACGACGTCGAAGTCATCCATTTCAACTATCACTAAACAATTTGCCTAGTCCAAGGCTCTAGCTTGATTAGAGTTCTCATTGTGACTCTTAAGACAGGCAAAGCTTCCAATTTGACGGCGTTCATCTTTCCTGTATCTTGATGCCAAAGGATGTTAAAATATTTTGCATCGGTCTCCATCATGAGTTGTGGGTGGCTCTAGAGTTGACAATGGCGTTCCTTACTACTTTGTGCTTTACCCAAACCTCGACATACATAATATATATATATATATATTCATTTAACTATAACACATATGGTCCAAGGAAGAATTGTAACTCTTATGCTCATTAATATTATAATGGCTACTACCTAAGTTATAACCTAAAGTTGATAATTGATGTCCAATTAGCCAACCCTAAATTTGTAATCATTGTGGAGTGATTGAAATTAATATGAGAGTAGTTTAAACTCCTAGTATCTTAAAGGAAGTTGGTCTCTTCTAATAAAACACGAAGTTCTCTTTAATATCATTAATCCAATTATGCTAGACATGAAACTAAAACTGCGTTCAATTTAACTCCATTTTATTGTCATCTTGAATGACGTGTAGGATATATTCTTGATTTACCTTGATATTTCATATTAGTTAAGCTTTTTGCAAAATCACAATTAGACAACAACAGCGATGAACTTGGGTCTGTTTATTATTTTAAAGACAATTTTTTTCTCTATCTTATTCCTAATAACTCTGCAACTAAATTCATATTATGCTAAGAAACAAATTTTTTGGGTTGTAGTTTATTCGATAACACTTGCATATTAAAACAACTCAACATTACATGCCTTACTTACAAGTAAAATACTAGACCATCAACTTTTTATTTTATAGTCCAGTTCAAGAAAATAGATTTCAAACTTGAGAGAAAAAAATATATTGAGTAGGAGTTAAAAATGTTGCATTTTTTTAAGAAAGGGCATTTGGTCTAGTGGTATGATTCTCGCTTAGGGTGCGAGAGGTCTCGAGTTCAATTCTCAAAATGCCCCTATGTTCATTTCTCTCCAGATGAGCCTTAGAGAAAGCAATTTTCTTCTCTCTATACTAATTACCCTATGTAATTATTCTTTTTTCTTCTCTCTATACTAATTATTCTTCTTTTTTCTTCTCTCTATACTAATTACCCTATGTAATTATTCTTCTTTTTTCTTCTCTCTATACCAATTACCCTATGTAATTATTCTTCTTTTTTCTTCTCTCTATACTAATTACCCTATGTAATTCTTCTTTTTTCTTCTCTCTATACTAATTACCCTATGTAATTATTCTTTTTTCTTCTCTCTATACTAATTATCGTATTCTTTTTTCTTCTCTCTATACTAATTACCCTATGTAATTATTCTTTTTTCTTCTCTCTATACTAATTATCGTATTCTTTTTTCTTCTCTCTATACTAATTACCCTATGTAATTATTCTTTTTTCTTCTCTCTATACTAATTATCGCAAACCCTATGTAATTATTCTTTTTTCTTTTCTCTATACTAATTATCGCAAACCCTATGTAATTATTCTTTTTTCTTTTCTCTATACTAATTATCGCAAACCCTATGTAATTATTCTTTAACTCTATGTAATTATTCTTTTTTCTTCTCTCTATAGTAATTCTCGCAAACCCTATGTAAATAATTTAACAGTTCTTCTCTCTATAGTAATTATCGCAAACCCTATGTAAATAATTTAACAGCGGTCGAGATCTAAAAGATATAATAATAATTGCTCATGGATTTCATTAACAAAGAAAATAAATGAAATAATGATGATACATTCCATAAACAACTTAATATATAGTCCATAATAAGGGCATTTGGTCTAGTGGTATGATTCTTGTTTTGGGTGCAAGAGGTCTCGAGTTCGATTCTTGGAATGCCCCTCCAAAAGAAAAAAAGGAAAGGAAAGCGTGGCATAATGTGGTTGTGGTTTTTAAACATTGAACCAAGAAGATGAGAATAGAGAATGAAACATATTCTTCGGAGAATAAAGATCGTCTTGAGCCAGACTTCAAATTCTACTACAAAGGCATTTGGTCTAAGTAGTATGATTATCATTTTGGGTGTGAGAGGTCTCAAGTTCGATTCTCAAAATGCCCCCAACAATATTATATCAAAATGAATTATGCAAGATAATATGATTTAAAATGTGGTTGTGGTTTTTAAACATTGAACCAAGAAGATGAGAATAGAGAATGAAACATATTCTTGGAAGAATAAAGATCGTCTTGAGCCGGACTTCCAATTCTACTACAAAGGCATTTGGTCTAAGTAGTATGATTATCATTTTGGGTGTGAGAGATCTCAAGTTCCATTCTCAAATTGCCCCCAACAATATTATATCAAAATGAATTATGCAAGATAATATGATTTAAAATGTGGTTTTTAAACATTGAACCAAGAAGATGAGAATAAAGAATGAAACATATTCTTGGGAGAATAAAGATGTCTTGAGCCGGACTTCAAAAAGAGCATTACACAAATTGTTCTTGTATTTTTTCTAGGAACTTTCCAATCAAATAGGTCATCTATTGTATTCTTTCTAGGAACTTCTCAGTCAAATAGGTCAGCTGTTGTCAGAATCCTAGGAACTTTTCAATCAAATAGGTCATCTGTTGTCACAATCCTAGTAACTTTTCAATCAAATAGGTCATCTGTTGTCAAAATCCTAGGAACTTTTCAATCAAATAGGTCATCTATTGTCACAATCCTAGGAACTTTTCAATCAAATAGGTCATCTGTTGTATTCTTTCTAGGAACTTTTCAGTCAAATAGGTCATTTGTTGTCACAATCCTAGGAACTTTTCAATCAAATAGGTCATCTGTTAGCACAATCCTAGGAACTTTTCAATCAAATAGGTCATCTGTTGTATTCTTTTTAGGAACTTTTCAATCAAATAGGAAATCTGTTGTATTCTTTCTAGGAACTTTTCAATCAAATAGGTCATCTGTTGTATTCTTTCTAGGAACTTTTCAGTCAAATAGGTCAGTTATTGTCACAATCCTAGGAACTTTTCAATCAAATAGGTCATCTACTGTCACAATCCTAGGAACTTTTCAATCAAATAGGTCATCTGTTGTCACAATCCTAGGAACTTTTCAATCAAATAGGTCATCTGTTGTCACAATCCTAGGAACTTTTCAGTCAAATAGGTCATCTGTTGTATTCTTTCTAGGACTTTTCAGTCAAATAGGTCATCTATTGTCACAATCTTTTTTTAGGAAGATGCGCCGAAATAACCGATGAAGAAGTTTCAGAGAGCCATAGGTTCGAATCCTGTCACCTTGATGTGGTATTCTCAGAGGGTCGAAGTGCAAAGCCCCGTAGTCCATCCGTGGTTAGGACGGCAGGCATGTTGTCCACTGTCGTCACATAGGTCATCTGTCGTCACAATCCTTTTAAGAAAGATGCGCCCAAAGATACTTATATAAGGATTATTATATCATTATGGCTATGCTATTTTTATAAATAAAAGAGAGTAATGTACCACGAGCACATATAGAGAGAGGAAAGATACTTATATAAAGATTATTATATCATTATGCCTATGCCATTTTTATAGATAAAAGAGAGTAATGTCCCACAAGCACATATAGATTGAGGACTTATTGTATGTAAAGAAAGCAATCTAGTAGTTATAATGCCTACTTATGGAGAGGGAATTTGATGAATTCCACAAAAGATAGGAGCTTATAGGATGGCGGTAGCATCCGATGCATATGACAGAACTTCTTCACAGTTGCAATATTTGACCAATGAATATTATTGTCATTTATAGCTTCTATCACAATAATATAAAATTTGGGGTCAAAGCCTATATGGGACTGAAAAGACCATTCACCACACGCGTGTAAATTAAATTATATCTACCACCTCTGAAATTTTCCACGGCAAACCTTCCAAAAGCTTGTACTTCTTCATCATTGACATCCTTAATTGGAACTAGATTTTAAGGCAAATCTTCTCCATGACTCACTTTGGAACACTTTTATAGATAGTTTCAACAAACTTACTTTTCTCGTGAATACTTTGGAGTTTAATATTTATAGTTGGAGAACGCTATTGAAATTGATATGGTCGAATCTTACAACAAAGTCTAATTGAGCCTCCCTCTATTAGGAGCTAGCTTCGAATAAAATTCTTTAGTTTAGACAATGGTTGCATTGTTTTAGTCAAACAACCAAGACTAGTGTATTACCAATAGTATAAACATTTTGTACGTATATTTTCTTACATATTAACAATTGTATACAAATAATAATTAAATTTATGAGTAGAAGTTTGGATGGAGTTTTATTAAATAGGTAATCTTAAGTTATATCTAAAAATATATAAGATTTTTTATTTCTTTTTATATACATTTAGGAGAACAAAACAAAGATTTAACAAGATGTAAGCACATTCTCTACCCAAGTAATTGCAAGATGATTATTTTCTCTTGAGTGAATTTGAAGTGAACACATTCTCTAACCAAGTAATTGCAAGATGCAAGTTTCACACTAAGAGGAATCAAAGTCCCAAGTATCAACGTCATTAAGTGTCAATTTTTATTCTCCATCTCAACATAAATTAAACTTATTTTCGTGAAGATATTTATTTATAAAAGCAAAATATCTCAAAGTCACAAA
>NW_019268584.1:49953-153221 GCF_002738365.1 Cucurbita moschata | reverse complement strand
AAAAAAAAAAAAAAAGCTTTGAGAAATTTGTAGAAAAATTATGGATTTTTTTTTAGAAAAATAATAATAAAATATTCGAAAAGTGGCAAATTACCAAAATACCACTGGAAGAATGGATAATTACAAAAATGCCACTCTAATTAGGAAAAGTGGCAAATTACCAAAATACCACTGGAAGAATGGATAATTACAAAAATGCCACTCTAATTAGAATAAGAGCATCTACTGTGACCATCCGAGCAAAATCTTTCGAACTCAAATCTCAACCGTCAGATCTCCTCCAAAATTTGATATGATCTAGAACGAACACAAACGGATCATCACATCGAATGACTAGTATTCAAAGCCAAGGTCGGTAAGGCTATGATCGAAGTTGATATCTCCAAAAAATTATCCAGAAAGTTCGATCTCTAAATAACGAAGATTCTGGAGCTCTCAATGTCGGTTTAAGCTCCTCCTATAAAGTCTGAAGTAGGAGCAACAATACGGAATAAGAATCGAGAAAGATCGATCCCCCCAATCGAAGGCAATAAGCATTTAGATTGTGGGTCTCCTACTCTCAGATTTCTTCCAAATTCAAGAGCAGTCCTCCACCATTTCTCTTCAAACTTCTAAATAACGAAGAATCTGGAGCTCTCAATGTCGGTTTAAGCTCCTCCTATAAAGTCTAAAGTAGGAGCAACAATACGGAATAAGAATCAAGAAAGCTTGATCCTCCAATCGAAGACAATAAACGTTTAGATTATGGGTCTCCTACTCTCAGATTTCTTCCAAATTCGAGAACAATCCTCCACGATTTCTCTTCAAACTTATTCCTACCATTTCTCAACAAGATTACCCACAAGTTCTATGAAGGAATAGAATGCTGAAAGTGCCTAAAAACCATTCCCCCAATTCAATCAGCCATTGAAGAACTTCAAGAAAAACTTGAAAATCCAATTCGAGGATACATGATGACTCGTCGTGCAAGAATGATTCCAATCAGTTTCTGCACTACCAAGGAATGCTTCCATAGAAGACCACGAAGAAAAATAACCTCGAGAGCGTGCCGAATTGAAGGAAATAGGTTTCAGAATTAAATTGGGGATAAGAGTTCCTATCTACGGTCTCTTTTCCTTCAAATTAAGGATTCCTCTAGGTTTAGAGGAAGAAGTTGAATAAACTTGATGAAGGAATCGAGAGCTGAAACGTCATAGAATAAGCTACCCATGAGATTGAAAATCTGGCATGTCGAGTGAGTTGCATACCGAGAACGATTTCTGGAAATTAAGGTCCTACACTCAAAGACGTTCCTCCCGACCAATTCCTTTAGCCTGAATATAGGATATGAAAGAGGTCGATTGAAGAAATATGGCCTTGAAACCCCTAGAATCCGCTACCCAGTAAGAAATCCTTTGTTTTATCTCCAGCGATAAATCAGATTTTGGATGAACTTTGGTAGCGAATATCTTAGGCTACGATCCATGAGAAGTTATGAAATAAATTCCTAGCCCTTTCTTGTAACATCCATCTTTAAGTTTCACGAAGAAATCGAGGAAAGAAACGCTGTAAATGTGGCTGTACAGGCCGAGTTTCAGATGGCGGGATGCAAAAAAATGCGCATCTTCTTCCTGTTCAGAGGAAGAAAACGATGATACGGCCAGTTCAACTGAATTGTCCAAGTCAAATCAAAATTTGACCTTTTCTCGGGTTTTCTCAATAGATCTTATTTTATGAAATTTTGTATGAATCCTTATCCGGTGAGGTTATATTAGGTAATGAAGTTTGGGAGTTATTGGAAAACTTTAGTTAGCGAAACCAAGATATGGGAGAAAATGCTCATCACGATCCATATAACTTTACCTCCTAGGATAACTAAAGTGGTATCCCTGAAATAATAGATTCCCCAGATGTACCCTTGGTCTCTAATAGCTACTACGTGCACAATATCATGCTGGGCTATTCCTAAGAACTTATAAGTTCCAAGCTTGACCCAAGACGTTATGCATAAACCTAGGATCACCAAGAATTCAAGCAAACATCATGCTTAACAAGTTGCTAAGATCCATGCCTGAAGTAACCATTATCTCACTTCACGAAGTGTACCGCGAGGCCCCTATTTCTCTTTAGGTGGGATGCTATGGTATATGTACCATGAGCAGGATTCCATGATGAACTTATTATCTCCCTCACCTAAATGAGATGCCCTGCACCACGATTTGCTAGCAGGATGCCATGATTATGACAACGCCACCTATGCACTCATGGGGAGAAAATTAAGAGTTACTTCGGAAGACTTTTCATGGTTAAAATACGATGCATGACATGACAACCTCTAAGGTTTAGTTACTGAAAAACGAAACAAGAAGTCATATCCTAGCTCAAGGCTTAGACATGCTCCAAATTACCAACTATTTTCTGTAAGGTCTATTTTATATGACATGAGAATAAATTCAATTCAAGTTGGTTGGAGCAAGTTCGGAACCTAAAACTCATGCTAGTTATTATGGGTTCAAATGATTACGTTAGAAACATACAAGATTGAGAACCAACGAATCAACAACAATACCTCAAGCAGAGGTCATGTTCATGAAGCCTTGGAAGGCATGAAGCGGAGCAAGTTCGGAATAACTCAAGAATGTTACATTACCAACTATTTTCTGTAAGGTCTAATTTTATATGACATGAGAATAAATTCAATTGAAGTTGGTTGGAGCAAGTTTGGAACCTAAAACTCATGCTAGTTATTATGGGTTCAAATGATTACATTAGAAACATACAAGATTGAGAACCGACGAGCCAACAACAATACCTCAAGCAGAGGTCATGTTCATGAAGCCTTGGAAGGCATTGGAAGGCATGAAGCGAAGCAAGTTCGGTCATGTTCATGAATCCTTGGAAGGCATTGGAAGGAATGAAGCGGAGCAAGTTCGAAATAACTCAAGAATGTTACACCTTATGCCTCAAGAAAATTTGTGTTTTCGCATCAAATGCTAGGTAACACCCTTTTGTTTTAAAATGTCTTGTGTTGTCGTTCCCTATTCTTTGTTTTCGCATCAAGGTCATTTCATAAAGGTCCTACCAGGAGTTGAACCCAAGTGCTAACCACTACACCATAGAATCCCTTATAAAAATTTATTTTGGAATGATTTTCCTATTTTATGCAGATTCCACAAGAAGAGAGATCTCATCACGAGTCAAACTCAAGTTATTGGATTCAAAGTTCTAGAGATGTTTTATCTAACTCGTTGTGATCTTGAGCACCTATAGAGTGGTTGCAGAAGTAACCCTTCAGTGTTGATTTGACATGTTGAGGGTATATGTGATGGATTTTGCAGGAAGCTGGGATAAGTACCTACCCCTTATGAAATTCACTTATAATAATACTTGCCAAGGCACCATACAAATGGCCACATACGAGGTTCTCTATGGACGAAGATTTCGATCCCCTATCTTTTGGGAAGAAGGAGTTAAAACGACAACTATTGGGCCAGAGCTGGTACAAATTACCAACGCCGCAGTCCAGAAGATTAAAGCTAGGATGCAAACCGCACAAAGCCGAGGGAAAAACTATGCAGACCTAAGGTGCAAGGACATGGAATTGTAGGTAGGGGATCATATATTCCTAAAGGTAGCACCCCATGAGAGGGGTGCTCAGGTAGGGTAAAAAGAGGAAGCTAAGCCCTAGGTTTATCCATCCCTTTGAGATATTAAAAAGGATTGGATCTGTTGCCTATAGAATCGGGCAATGCCCAAACTTGTCTGCAGTACATAATATCTTTCATGTATCCATACTACAGAAGTATACCCTAGATCGTTTGCACGTACTGGCTCATGAAATTCTCTTCTTGATAGATGACCTAATGTATAAAGAAGACCCGATTCAAATAATAGACAAGAAAGTCAAATGATTGAGAAAAAAGGAAATCTCTCATGTTAAGGTCCTATGGAAGAATCATAGAGTAGAAGAAGTCATTTGGGAAACAGAAGGCAAAGAAGAACCTTGTACCCTGACCTATTTTAGAATAAGCACTTTCGATGACGAAAAGTTTTCAAAGAAGAGGAGAATTTGCAACACTCAAAGTCTTCAATAAGAGACAGTGTATAATCCCTACTAGGTTGTATTTAGAAGCAAAGAACAAGTAAGATTGAAAAAACATTGAGAAAATGGAACTTTTTCTAATTTTTATAAACTTCACGGATCATTAAATTTTTTTATAGAATAAGAATTACAAGGTGCTTAAAAAAGGAAGGCTCCGATCGGAGAAGACTTTTCTAGTAGAAGATTCAGCAAAATCAAGAATGAAATTATAGAAATTCTAGACGTTTCAATGGTAGTGGAAAATCCGTCTATAAATTATGATTAGGATAGACTATTGGGGGCAAGAAGCAAGCTTAATCGAGTACCCAATCGAGAGATACAAGTTTTTTGTTTTGGGGTATCGTGTTCATGGGTTTACCTCGAATTCGAGAACTATAGTCCACTATTCATTTCCAAACTTGTTCCTGCACCTTCTAAATAAGTTTACCCATAAGTTTGGTGAAGGAAAGAGATCCTCAAAGTGCTAGTAGGTTTTCACATGAATTAGTCCACGTTCGGTTACCCTCTAATGTTTTCTTAAGCTAAAACCTTAACTCCTAAAGCCTAACCCATGATATTATGTATAAACCTAGGTTCATCAATAATCCATGTACCAAGTACCTAGATGATAAGTGGAAATCACTACAAGGGGAGTAAGAACATTGTTTGAGATTCGAATCACTCCACAAGCAAGATTGATCACGTCTATCTTGAATGATTCTTGTTGATCAAACATCTCAACGCAAGAACACTTGAGATTCGAATCACTCTACAAGTAAGATTGATCTTGTCTAGCTTGAATGATTCTACATGCAACCTAAACTATGTAGAATTGCAAAGAAACTTAGCCATTGGCTAAATAAAAGCACAAATGCTCCTTTTACTATATTTTTCAAGTCTCTTTACAAATACAACATACATGGCTTTATATAGCCTCAAAATGAAATATTAAAGACATTCCAAGAGTTGTAACATTCATATTTGCCATAATTAACCATTATGTAATTGTAACCTAAAGTACATTAAAAGTCTTAAAATACAATAACTCTAAATTGTAACCCACCCAAAATTTATAACCATCAAACTTCATTCCAGTTCAATGTGGCATGAATTGCAACCTCTTTTGATAATTTGGACAACATTTTCTTCACATCTTCATTGAAATATAATGTATGATTGATGTCTCTTGGTATATTTGTGTTTGATATATTTTTTTTCTCATCATTTAGACTTGAAGATAACTTCTAAATTTTCCCATATTTTATAAAAAAGAAATTTAGGTTGTTCTCAAATCTACACCACCATTCTCTTTGGAATTCTTTTTTCTTCAATCTGCCATTCAATCCAAAAATATATTTGTGCCCTTTTTTCTTGGTTTATTTTTTTTTTTTATTTTGCTGTTATTTCATAATTAACTTATCTTGATTTCATTGAATAGCTTGCTATTATCAGACTTGTTTTATCCATGTATTAGCCTACCTTGATCATAATTAGTCACTTTCCCAAATAGCCTACCTATGTGTGTAATAAACACGAGTGTCCCTGAGTGTAAAATTAGTGAGTTGTATATGTGAGATCCAAAACATATTTAACTATTATTTGTACAATCATGAACCAAGACGAAGGAAATGGAGGGGAGATCAATGAAGCTAGGCGGAGAGAAGCACGAGTCAGAACTATTACTCGTTTAAATCAAGTTATTAGTACATCGACAAACAGAATGGTGTGAATTGAAATAGCCTTAGGTAATCTTCAAGGAAGGGAAGTACTCTCGAAAGAAGGAGTTGAAAATGAAGAAGATGACAATGTCACTTTTTTAGAGGGACATAGTCCTAGGGGTGGGTGAGAAAGAATCAGAAGAAGGGGTAGAGAAATTTTAGCACAAAAAAAAAATTGAGAGGGAGTAGGAAT
Organism: Cucurbita moschata; assembly: GCF_002738365.1. Taxonomy (NCBI): domain Eukaryota; kingdom Viridiplantae; phylum Streptophyta; class Magnoliopsida; order Cucurbitales; family Cucurbitaceae; genus Cucurbita; species Cucurbita moschata. The sequence continues at coordinate 147,250 of NW_019268584.1, read as the reverse complement.
ACGAGAGAGGAGAAGAAAGAGGAGTTGGGGTAAAGCTTAAAATTTCAACGTTTTATGGGAGATCTGATCCAAAGGAGTATTTGCAATATGAGAGCAAAATTGAGCATGTTTCGATTGCAACAATTTCAGTGAAGAAAGAAAATTGAAGCTTGTTGTGGCTGAATTTTGTGATTACTCTAATATATGGTGGACATCTTTGAAACTAGAGTGGAGAAACGTGGGAGGAATTGAAGACATTAATGAGAAAAAGTTACATTCCGAAGTATTATTCTCGAGTACTAAGGCAAAAACTCTAGATTCTGCAACAGGGATCCAAAAGTATTGAAGAATATTACACGGAAATGGAGGCCCTTATGAATAGAGCATGCATTTATAAAGACGAAGAGGATATAATGGCTAGATTCCTCGGTGTGATGACTAAAAACTTGCTCACCAAGTGGATAGGCAAACGTACTTTGATATGCAAGAATTGTTACACCTGTCTATCAAAATCGAAGGGCAGCTAGCTTGGGAGAAGGAGAACTCCAAGAGGTATGCTATTTCTAAGTGTATTACTTACAACGCTTGGAAGAAAAATACAAATATTGAAAGGATAAATTTCAAGGTTAGAGGCAAGTATGAGATTGAAAAAAACAACAAAGATGAGACATCCAAGGGTAAAAAGGAAGTGGAGGAATACAAGGTCATATTAGTCATGATTGTCCTAACAATTGAGTCATGATCATAAAGGATGGACAAGTTGATTCACATAGTGAGGAAAGTGACCAAGATGAGCTAGTTGAAGAAGAAATCCAAGAGAATGAGGAGAAATTGAAAGCTTAAAAATAGTGAAAAGAATAATGAAATTGAAAAAAAAAAGATGAAAGAAGGTGAGTAGTTTGGCTAGAGTTAGAGAGGTTAGAAGCAGAATGTTTTCACAAAAGCCATCTTTATACTTATGTACAAGTAAGGATGTTTGTGATGGTGTTAATATAAGACATGCAGAAGCAATTTGGATCTTAGGCACTTTTAGAACATCAATTATAGTAAATAATTAGCATGTTCTTAAGTATTAAAACATAATGAGTTTGAATACTAACCTTTTGTAGTTCAAACTCCTTTTTCCTCAAGAACCGGTTTCGAACCACCACTAGTGTCTTCTCCACAATCCTCCGGCCTTAGAACGAGATTGTGGAATCCGGTGAGTGACTAAACTTGGGAGGGATTTTGTATATATGAAGAGAGTGTTTGTAAGAGGTTTTTCTCAAAGTTTTTCACCAAGAAGACTTTTCATGTACCATGATCACTCTATTTATAGAGTCATGTTTGCATGTTCATGCAAACTTGAGATCACCAAATTTTGACATTCAAAATTCCACTCAAATGTTTGGGACTATATGACAAGCATGCATGTTTGAGTAAACCAAATTTTGACACTCAAAATTACACTCAAACTTTTGGGGTTTATTTGGCAAGTTTGGTTAAACCAAATTTTGACACCTCAAAATTCTGGATTTTTCCATTAAATGAAGTCAAAATTTTGACTTTTTCATTTTAATTCATTAATTAATTTGAATAATTAATTTCAAATTAAAGAAATATTAAGTGATTAATTAAACTATTTAATTAATATTTAATATTAACTCAAAAGCCAATCCTAATCAATTCCGACACATATTTGATTAAAATATTTAAAACTTATTTAAATATCTCAAATTCTTCTTTTTTTGTTTAATTTGTAAATAAAACAAAAATGCGGTTAAGTATATCGTATATATGTAGCGCATATTCCCTAATTTGAATTCGAACACTTCGAACTCACTCATCACACTGTTCTATTGTTTAGTCCGATATGAGCTAGCAGAGGGACCTAATGGACCTATAGATCATGGGCTCCAACGATCCAGGATTAACCGGTTAAACTCATTAACCTTGTTTATCAACAACACTCGTTAACTACTAGGACACTCCACTATAGCCTAGTAGTTGCACTCCCCTCACTATAGATATATTTCTGTCCATTTGATATAACCATAAATAGTAAGTCGATCCTTCACAGGTTGTTCGTAGCTAAAGCTGGGTCAATTAGCCGTTTTACCCTGAAGTTGCTTCTTGTTCCTTATGTCCCACTGATCCTCTTATGAACAATTGGTTTGTGGTCCAACCAGTAAACTGAATCCCTCTCAGGCCAATGAGTGGGTGGGGCTCCTTGTTCAAGACCTGGAGTCAGTACTTAAGTGAACTACCTCTCTTCTATCCCTAAAAGTGGGTAGGAGCGAATTCCATCTTGTACCCCACGTCCCCAGCTATTCACCCAGTCTTACCCCTGAAATGGGAGGCCTATTGAGTCGGCAAACTCGAGCTACTCTCACCCATGCAAATCTAAGGATAATTTCGAATAAACAGAAGTTCATGGTTAGCTCAGGATTAAGATCGAGTTACCTAGGTCATCGATGAAAAGAAAATCAGTCTCAACAGTAAACGACATTATAAAGTGAGAGTGATTTTCTTCATGGTCCGATCTTATGCAATACTCATTGCATAGGACGCCCCCACTCACATGTCTCCACATGTACAATTTAGTGATCACATTGTTTATATCATATACAAAAGTGGGCCGCATCCATAGTGTCCCTAGAATAAGGTACTTAGTCTTATCCTTATACTATAGATCATTTTGACTATATACTTAAACTTGATCCACTCTTATGTCTCTACATATAGTACAAGTAATCATACTATAGCCAAAATGTTCTTAATGATTGTATGACATATACTGTGTTACGTATATGCTATGATATACGATATGTTGCATGCAAGTTACGCTATGATATCATATACACTATTGTAGGATTATGTTATGTCATAGAACAATGTTATGGTTTCGATGATATTTGGTGCATGATCCTTCATGTATCATTTCATGTAAACTATGTTAATACGTACCCTCTGTTACTATGAGACATTAGAAAATTATGTATTGTTAATTATTAAAAATATGAAATGAATCAAGTATTTATCTCTCATAGAAACACTATGCTAGGAATAGATTGGAGGTATGACTAGCGCCATGAATATATGTCATGCTTTAATGTTATGGGACCTCATGCATTTTGTGTACCACGTGCATCGAGATAGTTCTATATTATGTTTAGTACACCCTATGCCTATGAAACATTAGAAAAATCATATATTGTTAATCATGAACAATATGACAAGAATCAAGTATGTATGTCTCATAGGAACGTTATGTCGTGTTTTAATGTTAGGGATCTCATGCATTTTATATGGGAGGTGCATCGGGATACTTCCCCATTATGATCAGTACAGACACATGCCTTACAATATTTATGTTCCTTATGATATTATGCGGGTCTTTTCCCTTCATGGTATTTGGTAGTGTGAGTGTGCACGAGCTCGATGAGGTAGACTCACAGAATACTCTTATACCAACCCACCTGGTGGTTAATGTGCACATTCATGGGTCGTGTGTAAGGAAGTACAACATATTCAACTCTGCTCGGATTGAAAAGCAAAGCCCAAGCCCAAGCCACAATGTATTTATGAAAGGATAGGTCCCACTATATTACTGTGATTCATATTCCAACGCTAACAGTGGGATTTCTTACTGAGTATTTATTAAAGTACTCAAACCACATGCTATTCTTATTTTAAAGTAAAGGTAAGATACCCATTTACGGATGACAACATTGCGAGGCCAAGGAACCAAAGTTAGGGTAGTTGCATTCATGTTATTTTTAATGATCCTTAGATTAGATGACGACATTGTTTTATTATTATTTAAACTAATGTTATCTCAATATTGTTTTAATGAGTTCATTATGAACATTTAAGTCCATAGCACCGTTTATGAAATGTTGTAAATGAATTCTTTCATGCATAGTAGTAATGTCATGTATGCTGTGATGATATTGTTTAATAGAAAAATACAGTAGTTGGTTATAAGAATCATGAATAAAAAGGGATAAAAATCTGTGTCCTCTGACCGGTGTAGATAGTTTTTACGGATTATCCAGAAAGTTCAATCTCAAAATCATAGTGATTCTCAAGCTCTCAATGTCAGTTTAAGCTTCCGCTGTAACGTTGAAAGTTTAGGCATTAGTTTGGAACAAGAATCGAGCTCCCAATAGTAGGCAATACGCATTTAGATTTTGGGTCTCATACTCTCAGATTTCTTCCAAATTCGGGAGCAATTCTACACCATTTCTATAACGGATCAAATAAAAAAAAAAACGGAAGTTCGCCGAAGTTTTCGTTCGCACACTACCCATAAAGGGCGGCCGACGTCTGGGTCACCACGGAAACCAAACCCGACCTTCAGCCACCCAGAAGATACCTGTAGAGAAGAAAAAAAAAGTGAAAAACTAGAAAGACGTCAAAACCTCCGCTTTACGCAACGAAAGTAATCCCAGAGACTTTTACACACATCCGGGGTAAATTTAGATGAATCCTACACGTTGTACACCGCCTAAAGTTCCAAGAAATCTACTTTAAGATCATTTCCTTTTCATTTGTTTCGAGAAATATATCGATCAATTTCGATTCTTTCTTTTTCTATTGATTCTTTTCCGATTGAGATGTATGGATCCATGGGCTTATGGTTTATACATTCCTTTTAGTCTCGACTCTAGGAATAATTTTTTTCGCTATCTTTTTTTGCGAACCGCCTAAAGTTCCAAGTAAAAAGGCGAAATGATTTCTCATTATCACAATTGAAGTACTAAGCCTCACAATAATCCCACAGAATTTTACACACCAGGGGTAGATTTAGACGAATCCTACACGTTGTACACCGTCGGGCAAGGGAGACAGAGCGTCGGATTTCCAAACCCTCTCAGATCTGGGAGTATTAGGCCTTTACGAACCAAACACATACCAAAAATAGAATTAGGGGAGAAGGAGATTCAGAAACGGAGAAAAAAGGAGGGAAAAAGGACGTCAAAACGACGTTACCGAGATGAGAGAGAGGTCGCCAGAAAATCAGTGAGTAACCGGACGAAGGAGACAAAGTTCGACCCGAAGGTCGGACTCCTGTGACCTGAACCGAGCCCAATCCACTTCTGTCCAAACCGCGGCCGACGACATTTTCGCGGCCCAGTCGCCTCAGCCCAAACCAGAAAGCCCAGTTATGGCATAACCCACCAGCCACGTCTCGAGAGCAAAAACCCAACCGACCCGAGACCAGCAAGCCCAGTCCGACACCCAACACTCACACCCCAACCCACCTACACGTTTTCCTTCAACCTAGGCCGGCCCATCACTAGCGATCAACCGGAAAACCCGCGCGTTGACCTGAGACCGCAGCACACGCATTGCCCTCTAGTTGTGCCAAGTGGCACGTCTACAGCACGACACCCCTCGGCTCCAGTGACTTAATTGGCTTGGTGGTGGCTTCTCGGCTCCAGCGGCTTATTCGGCTCGGGAAACTTGTTTCCGACCCGTTTCTCATCGTTCTGACCCTCCTGGTCTTAGTTTCGACCCTGTTTGAGGTAAAATATATCATTTTAAGGTTGTATTTCATAAATTCAAGTTGGAAATTAATTATGTTTGTGAAATACTAACGAAGGTGTCAAATGATCCAATAGGAACCAACCACCAACAGAAGCGTAGGACGTTTACAAGGAGCTAGGAGCTTACGTTTATATTTTATGGAGTACTTCGACTAAGGCCTACCAGGTAAGTGGCTCACCTGTCGTAGGTTATGCGTTATCTGTTATATGTTGGCACGTGCCCGTGGATTCGCACGTGTCATTAAATTGTATGCTAGACTGATGTGCTTAAGTACGTAATCTTGTGAACGTGAATGTATGCTGTTTAGTTTGATGTGATATGTAGTGCTTACGACGTTTATGATGTTCTTAAATGATTATGACATGATTGTATGAAATATTTGAATGTAAACAGCATGTAATGTATGACATGAAATACAGTAAATTGCTCGAAATATAACTTCGATAGGATTATGTATGTTACATAGACTTAAAATGAGAAAATGACATGTTAAGCATGAAATAGGACAGTGGGGTTATATTTGTTAATGACAAAGGTAGAAGTAATGGGGACCTCATGCATTATGTGTTCTCATGCATTTGGGGGGATACCCCTATCCCATCAAGAGGGTACGGACGCGTACATCCAATGGCAGGACAACAATCGTTATGCCTTGCATAGCGCTGCCGTGACGGCTACTAGTTCTAATGGGTGTCCGGCCTAAGGAGCTCCTAGAGTATGCTCACCGGACAAGGAAAGTGGCCCAGCGGTGTGCGAACTAGCTGGTAAGCCCATACTCGCTCGTATGGGCTGTGTGTAGAGTATATGGTACACGTCCAAATTTATCCATTAGAACAGCACCGTAGGGAAAATGGAATGAAAGATAGGTCCCATCATCTCTTTGCATGTGATTGTTGCATAACCCCGATAGGGGGTCACTTACTGAGTATTCTAGAAATACTCAAGCCTTGTGCTACTTTACTTTTCAGATAGAGGCAAGGCACCCATGTGAGATCAACGACGGCATCGTACACCCCCAGACCATGGCACATGCATAGGGTAGTTGTTTTCTATTTTTGTAGTATAGGTTAGTATAGGCTGAATTACGTTTGCATCATTAGTATAGGTTAGAATAGGTTGAATTGTAATCGCATAATAAACCATAGGGTAGTATAAAACAACTGTTTCAGTGTTGTTTTTCTTTCCATTCTTTCCCTTGTAATCGTTTTTCATGAGGTAATAAAAGACTGGTGTAGTCGCATTTATGATAAGGGGCCATTTAATGTAAATTCCGCATTTCAAGATATAGTAATAACCTTAGATTAAATAGGTAAAATTTAGGGTCGTTACAGTTAGTCGCATTTATGATAAGAGCATAAAGGAAAACTTAAAATTTCAATCCGAGGATACACGAGAATACGTCAAGCAAGGACGATCCCAATCGCACCTCCAAGAAATGTTTCCATAAAAGACAACGAAGAGAAATAACCTCAAGAACAAGCCCAATTTAAGAAAATCCGTTTTGGGCTCAAATTAGGGGTAAGTTTCAAATTGCTATCTACGGTCTCTTTTCCTTCAAATTAAGGATTCCTTCAACTTCAGAGCAAGAAGTTACTTCTACTCCATTCTTACCAACTATGAAGCCAAGTCTCTTTTCCTTCAAATTAAGGATTCCTTCAACTTCAGAGCAAGAAGTTACTTCTACTCCATTCTTACCAACTATGAAGCCAGGAAAGTTAACTTTTTCTCGGCAAAACTACACTTATTAAATTAGCATAAGTTTATGTTTTTTAAGCATAATCAAAACTTACTTCACATGCTCATACAAAGTCTTTGAATAAATTAAAATATAATCAAAATGTACAAAACATGCTTTTCTAAATATTCTCTCAAAACGTGATTCATTAAGCGCATAAATGTACTAGGAGCATTAGTTAACCCAGAAGGCATAACAAGTCATTCATACAATCCAACCTTAGTTTTGAAAGCTCTTTTCCATTCATCTCCTATATGTCTTCTAATTTAAGGATATCCATATTTCAAATCAATCTTTGTAAATAGATATGAACCATGCAATTCATCAAGCATATGGTCTAGCCTAGGAATAGGATGTCGATACTTTACAGTGATTTTGTTGATGGCTCAAGAATCCATGCACATGTGCCATGTTCCATCTTTCTTTGGCATCAATAAGACTTGTACAGAACATGGACTCAAAATCTCTCGCATATAGCCCTTCTCCATGAGCTCCCCAACTTGCCTCTGAATTTCTTTAGTCTTAGTTGGGTTTGCTCTATAAGCTAGCCTATTAGGAATGACTGCCCCCGGAATGAAATCTATTTTATGTTCAAGATCTCTAATGGGAGGTAGTCCTTTAGGTACTTCATCTTGGAACATATTCTCAAATTCTTGTAAAAGAGATTGAAACATAGAAGGCAAATAAAAAATGTTATCGTTAGAGACCAAACATCCTTACTTGTACATAAGTATAAAGATGGTTTTTGTGAAAACATTGCGTTTCTAACCTCTCCGATTCTGGCCAAACAACTCACTTTCTTTCATTTCTTTTTTCAATTTCATTATTCTTTTCACTATTTTTAAGCTTTCAATTCCTCCTCATTCTCTTGGATTTTTTTTTCAATTTCATTATTCTTTTCACTATTTTTAAGCTTTCAATTCCTCCTCATTCTCTTGGATTTCTTCTTCAACTAGCTCATCTTGGTCACTATTTTTAAGCTTTCAATTCCTCCTCATTCTCTTGGATTTCTTCTTCAACTAGCTCATCTTGGTCACTTTTCTCACTATGTGTGACAACTTGTCCATTCTTTATGATCATGACTCAATTGTTAGAAATCACGACTAATATGACCTCCTTGTATTTCTCCACTTCCTCTTTACCCTTGGATGTCTCATCTTTGTTCTTTTTTTCAATCTCATACTTGCCTCTAACCTTGAAATTTATCCTTTCAATATTTGCATGTTTTTTTCCAAGCGTTGTAAGTAATAGACTTAGAAATAGCATACCTCTTGGAGTTCTCCTTCTCCCAAGCTAGTTGCCCTTCGATTTTGATAGTAAGGTGTAACAATTCTTGCATATCAAAGTACGCTTGCCTATCCACTTGGTGAGCAAGTTTTCAGTTCATCCCACCGAAAAATCTAGCCATTGTATCTTCTTTGTCTTTATCAATGCATGCTCTATTCATAAGGGCCTCCATTTCTGTGTAATATTCTTCAATACTTTTGGATCCCTGTTGCAGAATCTAGAGTTTTTTCTTGGGTACACGAGAATAATGCTTCGGAATATAAATTTTTCTCATTAATGTCTTCAATTCCTCCACGTTTCAATTGGTTCTTCATAGTTTTTGTTGGACTCTTTCTCTCCCACCCCTAGAACTATGTCCCTCTAAAAGAGTGACATTGTCATCTTCTTCATTTTCAACTCCTTCATTCAAGAGCACTTCCCTTCCTTGATGATTACCTATGGCTATTTCAATTCACTCCATCCAGTTTGTCGATGTACTAACAACTTGATTTAAACGAGTAATAGTTCTTACTTGTGCTTCTCTCCACCTAGCTTCATTGATCTCCCCCTCCATTTCCTTCGTCTTGGTTCATGATTGTACAAAAAATAGTTAAATATGTTTAGGATCTTACATACACAACTCACTAATTTAACACTCAGGGACACTCGTGTTTATTACACACAAAGGTAGGCCATTTGAGAAAGTGACTAAATTATGATCAAGGTAGGCTAATACATGGATAAAACAATTTTGATAATAGCAAGCTATTCAATGAAATCAAGATAAGTTAATTATGAAATAACAACAAAATAAAAACAAAAATAAACAAAGAAAGAAGGGCACAAATATATATATATATATATTTTTATGGAATTTCACATTGAAAAAAAAAGAATTCCAAAGAGAATAGTGGTGAAGATTTGAGAACAACCTAACTTTCCTTTTTTATAAAATACTAGAAAATTTAGAATTTATCTTCATGTCTAAATGATGAGAAGAAAGAATGTCAATTGAAGTGTATTTGAACCATTTATAATGAACAAATATGATAAGAATTTCTTCTTTTTTTTTTTGTTTTTTTTTTCAGGGTCTGAGTATGATCCTCAAAAAGAAAATGAGAACAAAGTCAAAATATGACGAATAGGATGGAAATGGTCGCAAGAAAATAAATGGACAGATTAAAAGAAAGGGAAAACAATAGCATAACGATTAAACTAGAGATAAAATCAATTCTAGAGTAGGTCACAAGATGCTACCTAGGCTCTGATCCCAAATTGACTAGGCAACCCTAATTTTCAACCCAACTATCCAAGCTTTGGTTGAAGCAAAAACCCTTAAATCAAAGAAATTATCTAATTCGTCCCAGCTTTTGATTTTGTTTTTTTTTTTTTGTTTTTTTTCGTCTTCTTGTCAGATATTCGCCAACTATTCTCAAGTGGCAAGTCATCTGATCTTTCAGGAGTCATATATGTCATATAGTCATATATTGCATATTCGCCAACTCACCTATGGTAAGAGCATAACTAAATTACCTGATTTCTGGTATGCTTAGAAGAGTTAAACTGAGTGGCACCAATGGCCGGGAATAGCTTAGATAAGCTAAATAGGGCATAACTTTAGTAACTCAATTTTAAAAACTTCAAAGCACAACTATAATAACTCAATTTTCAATACTTCAAATCATTTTTCATGACACGTGCTGCCAAACCTCCGTAAGAAGAACTCAACATTATTATTAAGGATGCCAGATTAAGACTATGTAACAATGTTAGGAATCACGAACCTCTGTAATTATATGACATTGTCTACTTTGGTTGAAGGGTTAAATTTTTCCACGTACTAAAATGGAATGATTCATTCCCAATGCTAAAAAGAGAGCTTGAACCTCTCCAACCTTATCGTTAACAATCATACGCTCTAACCAACTGAACTATTCCAACAAATTATGAGTATTAGCCTAGATCTTGTCTACGTTGGCTCGTTACATATCGTCGTCAACCTCACGATTTTAAAACGCGTCTAATAGTGAGAGATTTCCACATGCTTATAAGAAATGTTTCATCCCCTCCCCAACTGATGTGGGATTTCACAATCCACCCCATTGTGTTCCCAGCAACCTCGTTGGCACACCACTCGATGACTAGCTCTAATACAATTTGTTACAAACCAAGCCCCCCTCTACCAAATATTGTCTACATTGGCTAATTACGTATCACCATCAGCCTCACGATTTTAAAATATGTCTACTAGGATGAGGTATCCACAACCTTAAAGGAAATGCTTGGTTCCCCTCTCTAGTTGCTAGCAGATATTGTTTGTTGTTACCTGTTACGTATCGTTGTATGTCTAAAAGTTTTAAAATGCGTCTATTAGGGAGAGCTTTCCACATCCTTATAAGGAATGCTTCATTCCCCTCTCCAATCAATGTTAGATTTTATAATAAATAGTTAGGGTGGTTGAGTGGTCTATTGTGCCAAATTTAAGTTTTGGTCCTCTTGAGAGGGCTTCGATTCAAATCCCACTTCTAACAACTTTAGATTATCTACTAGGGTAAGTATTCTTTTGTTCATTCTTGGTTTCTTTGATACCTGTCCTTATCACAAGTGTTTAACTTAATAAATTGTACTAGGAGTAGGCATACAAAACGTCGTCTGCATACAAAACGTCGTCTGAGCATGGATGTTCAATCATCTGCGACACATCCGACTTGCCTCTACGCTAGGCCAAGTCATTCTAGATAATTCGTCGGAAATATCCTCTCTGATCAGCGAGCTACCAACTTCGAGTTTGAATTCCGACTGTTGGATTTGATGATCTTTGAACGTTCTAGATTGTATACAAATTTGGAGAAAATCCAACGACACGATTTTTAGATTCGAAGGACTTTGTGTAGATGGTCACATGTAGAGGTTTTTATTTTCAGCAGAATGACACTCTCGTAATTATCCATATTATCAGGGTAATTTGGTAATCTGCCACTTTCATAATATTTTATTATTATTTTTACGAAAAAATTCATAATTTTACTAAAACTTTCTTCATCTTTTGTTGGTCATTTTTCCATCGGTGAGTATCTTTAAATTCCCTCTAGATAAGTAATTAAATATGCCAAAATTTCCTTCAAAATTGGAAAGTGACCTTTTTATCCTTCTCGCTTAAGCTTTCATTCCCAATACTTCTCCAAATGCCTTAGTCCTTACCGTTACTCATTAGGGTATAGAAATGACTTGCTTAAGACCACTTTCCTTGCTTAATCCTCTTAATTTCTTTATTGGATCCTTTCGGTCTTACATGGGTGTCTTTGCTTCATTTTTTTGGGGTGTTACAGCTTCTTACCTCGACCGACCATCAACAAACAACTAACAAAGAAATGTAAAAATTTGAAATAAATAGAGGACTGGATTCCTTGGGACGACACCTTCTGTGACCTCATAGTTCTCGAGCAGCGCTTCTTACCTTGGCTAAGACACGACTGGATGCCTTGGGATGATCCCCGCTGTTACCGCATAGTTCTCGAACAATGCTTCTATAACACCTGTTCATTGACAGCTCGATTCACATGTGTTACCACTAACATAGATATTTTGCTTTGAAAATCGGTCATAAAACAAAAAATTTTGTACATGACAAGTAAAACATGTGAATCAAGTATATTTTACCACACAAAATAATCCAAGCAAGTTTTCAACAACAAAAGCACATATACTTAAAACAGACTCAGATAAGGATTTCTTGTTGTCTCGAGCCTGTTGATCTCATCCTCGATTGGCCTGCAACTTCTTATTTGGCCAAAAAAGTTAAAATAATCTTGATAAGAAATTAATTTACTCAATAAATAGCTAACTTGTCATTCACAAGTTTATTACTTATCTTTGGAGTTGTTCTTAAGTTTTATTCTCCATTAATTCCTAGTTTCTTTTACTTGGATCATTTTTAAGTTAGTAAGGTATTTCAACTACCTCTCGCTTAGGTTACTTCAATATGGTTATTTAGAATTTTAGGACTCGTACGTAAGACTCAATCTCAATCAATTACGGTCCGCCTACTAATTTCTTTAGCAGCATGTAACATCATATATACCAAAGGTCAGGAATACTCATTGTTCCTAATTTAGCACACACCGCGTCGGTCAGGAACTCTGCGAGAATTAGTAAACTACAATACTCATATTCTAAATCTTTCGATAATTTGTTTGGCGATAAATGGAAATGCAGTAAAGATGAGAATCAATATTTGGTTTACCATGGTTAGAAGAAATATCTCTCTGAAAGCACAAAATTTTATGGACAAGGTCAACTAAATTGACAAGCATCGAAAGACATTGATAGATTTCCGACGCTTGCTTATTTTGTTAGCCAATGTATGCTACGTGACAAAATTTAGTACATCTAGAGTTATTTTTGCCCGCCATAATCTAACTTTGAAGCCTCCAAAGCCCCCCATCTCCCTTATATTTCTTCTTCCTCATTTGCTTCCCTACTCCTTCATTGGCACCCTCTTTCTTCCATTTTTTTTTTGTTTTTCTCGTGGTGAATGGCTATCCATTTGCGGTGTTCAGGGAACTTGCTACTTTTTGGGTTTTCTCTCTTTTTAAATATCTTTTTGTTTCCTTTGTTCATAAATTATGTTGTCAGTTTAGGTTCATTTTGATGGTTTTACTATAACGCGTGCGTAAGCAATTTAGATCTTAGGCACTCTAAGTACATCAATTATAGTAAATTAGCTAGCATATTCAAAAGCAATTTGGATCTTAGGCACTCTAAGTACATCAATTATATTAAATTAGCTAGCATGTTCAAAAGCATTAAAACTCAATGAGTTTGAATACTACCTTTTGGAGTTCAAATTCCTTTTTCCTCACGAATGGTTTTGAACCACCACTAGTGTCTTCCCTACTATTCTCTGGCCTTAGAACGGGATTGTGGAATCCGGTGAGTCATAATTATGTTGCACATGCAAATTTGATATTACCAAATTTTGACACTCAAAATTCCTCTCAAATTTGTTGGATTATGTGGCACGGATGCAAGTTTGAGTTAACCAAATTTTGACACTCAAAATTCCACTCAAATTTGTGGGTTTATATGGCAAACATGCAAGTTTGGTTAAACCATATATTGACACTCAATATTCCACAACTCAAACATGGATTTTTCCATTAGGTGAATAAACATTTTGACTTTCTTTATTTTAATTCAACAATTAATTTAAATAATTAATTTCAAATCAAAATAATATAAATGATTAATTAATATTTAACATTAAATAAAATGTCAATCCCAAATAAATTTCGACACATTGATTATCATCGCTATTCATAATTAAAATATTTAAATGTTATTTAAATATGTCCAATTCTCTCTTTTTGTTCAATTCTTAATTAAAACAAAATGAGGTTAAATATATTGTATATATTTAGTGTGTATTCCCTAATTTGAATTCGAACACTTTGAACTCACTCGTCACACTGTTCTAAGGTTTAGTCCGATATGAACTAGTAGAGGGATCTAATGGACCTACAGATCATGGGCTCAAATGATCCGAGATTAACCGGTTAAACTCATTAACCTTGTTAACCAACATTCATTAACTACTAGGACACTCCACTGTAACCTAGTAGTTGCACTCCCCTCACTATAGATATATTTATGTCTATTTCATATAACCATGATTAGTAAGTCGATCTTTCACATGTTGTTCGTAACTAGAGCTGAGTCAATTTACCGTTTTACCCTTAAAGTTACTTTTTGTTTCTTAAGTTTCACTGATCCTCTAATGAACAATTGGTTTGTGGTCCAACCACCAAACCGAATCCCTCTCGGGCCAATGAGAGGGGTGGGGCCCCATGTTCAAGACTTGGAGTCAGTACTTAAGGGAACAATCTCTCTACTATCCCTAAAAGCGGGTAGGAGTGAATTCCATCATACACCCTATGTCCCCAGCTATTCACCCAGTCTTACTCCTGAAATGGGAGGCTTATTGAGTCGGCAACTCGAGCCACTCTCACCCATGCAAATCTGAAGATAATTTCGAATAAACAGGAGTTCGTAGTTACCTCAGGATTAAGATCGAGTTACCTAGGTCATCGAATGAAAAAATCAGTCTCAACAGTAAACGACATTATAAAGTGAGAGTGGTTTTCTTCATGGTCCAATCTTATGCAATACTCAATGCATAGGACGCCCCCACTCACATGTCTCCACATGTAGAATTTAGTGATCACATTGTTTATATCATATACAAAAGTGGGCCGCATCCATAGTGCCCCAGAATAAGGTACTCAGCCTTATCCCTGTACTTGCACTTGATCCGCTCTTATATCACTACATATAGTTTAAGTAATCGTACTAGAGCCAGAGTGTTCTTAGTTTATTGGATTTGGATTAATGATCGTAACATTCACTTTATTCAATAACAATCTTTACTGAATAAACATCAATAATAACTTTATTGAAAATAGAATAAGTTTTTGTTTACAAACTATGAGTTTTAGGACATAAAACCCAACACATTTGCGGTATGCCCAAACAAAAAGTAAGATTCAATTTAGGTTTAACACTTAAAGAGCAATATAGGTACTGTCAATATACTTCAAACACCTTAAAAGGGATACCTAAAAACAATTTGGCTCAAAGTTTCATTTACTTTTTATTTCAACGACCCGAAGATACCCCTAAAAATTACTAAAACATTATAACTAAATTCAATGGTTTTGATCCAATAGAAAAGGTTGGATGATAATATTACCTATGAAATGTCATCGAGAATGCTTGATTAAGACTAAGTAACAATGTTAGAAAACTCAAAGATACCCCGAAAATGAACTAAAAATTATAATTCACTTGAAGGGTTTTGATTTAATAGAAAAGGAAAATTACTAAAACATTATAACTTGTTTTGATTCAATAGAAAAGGATAGATAAAATTTCCCATGAAATCTCATCGAAAATGCTTGATGATTAGAAATCACGAACCTCCATAATAGTATGATATTGTCCACATTCAAAAATAAGTTCTAGTTGTTTTACTTTTGGTTACCTAAAAGGCATCACACCCTACGCATCACACCAATGGAAATAGTAATTCTTACTTATAACAATAAGAAGTTAGGATGACCTATTGGCTTGTTGGCTTCATTCCCCTTTCCACACCCTATTGGCTTGTTGAGTGGGCATCATCGTATTTCCTGAAACGATTCTCACATCAGGCTTGTAGTGGAATTTATTTCAGCTATTGGTGCTACTGGAGGTGCGCAGCCAGAGGTAGCATAGATTAAGGTGCGTCCGTCCTAGTCACTAGTCCTTGACGAGGTGGGCTATCTTCACCTCCACCTCTTCCTCTACCTCTAATATAAGGTTGTCTCCTTCCTCGTCGTCCTCTTCAGTGTCCTTATGTGGCATGATTCTAAAACAAATATATAACTTTACTTAAGTCTATATCTCGCTAACATAAATTGCACCATATCACATATAATCACAACATATAATTTAGCAAACATGACATATTCATAAAAATACAACTAGGTGGAACATAATGCTACCATAAATCATATAATTAGAGCTCAACATATTTGATACTAAATTACATTCAATATTAGTAAACAAAAAAAGTACATGCAATTAAAGGCATTTCTTTATCTTATCTTATACAAGACATATCTGACGGTGACGGGACATCGATGGTGAAACCATGGAACGTGCCAAGCCTATCTCGTAGACAAGTCTACCGAATCTATAACCTAGAGCTTTGTTACAAACGGTAACGACCCTAGATTTCTATTAGCCTAAAGTTGCTACCGTCATCATATCAATGCTCTTATATGAAATTAAACATTTAAACTTCATCTTAAAACACAAACTTCATCTTAAAATATTGTCATGGACTTACTCATTCGAAAGCATCTTTAAAACAACACAAAGTAAAAATGCCCTATATTAACCTATGCCTAGGAAAATAAAATACTACTATTCTATGCACATGTCATTATCTCTATTTGTGATGTCGTCGTCAGCTGTATAGGGGTGTCTTGCCCTTACCTGAAATAGAAGTAGCACAAGGCTTGAGTATTTTAAGAAATACTCATAAGTGACCCACTATTAAGGCTAGGGAATGCAAACACATGAAACTAATGATCTTAGAAACCTATTGTTAAAAATATCATAGGGGTGGCCTCCAGTCCAGAAAAAATTGGATGTGTAGTACTTCTCTACACACGACTCACACGTGCGAGCATGGATCTCCAGACGGTTTGCACCCTCTAGACCCAGCATAGTCGAGCTAACTGTCTGTAGCAACATCGGGAGGTCAGCAGACCCCTGAGTGTCATGCAAGACATGATGATGATCATCATCGTAGTGTACGCATCTGTACTCATCATCATAAATGAGAAGTAACTTGATGTATATGTACACACAAAATGCACGAGGTCCCTAGGGTTTTTCATCTTTAGAACATCTTTATGACACAACCCTATATACACTTCACATATTACTCTAATTAATATGCATGCCTTGACCTTGATACGTTCATCATCATTAACATTGGCTAGAGTTGTATCTTAAAATACTCAGTCTCATAGTGCATCATGGCATTTAATAAATGCACCACGTCTTAATATGGAATAATGTCATATTAATCAATCTTATAATCTTCCATCTTACATCGTCATGTTATCATGCATCACCATCATCATATCATCATGATACAACGTCATAATGTAACGTCATCATGTAACATCATCATATAACATCATCATATAACATAATATAACATCATATAGCATCGTCAAATAGCATAGTCATAGTCAACACCTCATAAAATATAAAGCATTAATGACACGTGCACGGACCACTACGCATGTGTCATCATAGATAAATCAATTCGTCTGACTTAGCCGATAGTAAGGCCACTTACTTGGTTGGTCTTGGCCGACATGTTCTCTAAACTCAAGTACGTTTGAATTTTGTCTCTCGGAGTTACTCCAAGTGTCGTCAGAAGTTGTTTCCTATTAAAACGTCCATCTCGCTTCGTTAGTAATTTACATTTCTAATCTAATTTAACTTGAACTTCAGAGATAAGACGTTATACTGACCTTAAATATTTCTATTAGAGTAAAAATAAGCTTCGGAAGGGCAAAAAACGTAAAGGATGCTGTCAAAATGTCAAACGGAGCCTAATACTCAATTTTTGAGCCTAGGACTGAGATGCCGAGCCGAAGGAGCCAGTGTATGCAACAATGGCTCTGTCGCTGAAGGACATTGATATATGAGCAGGTTGCAAAGTGATTCGAGGCGCGGGTCTCGAATGTTCATGTGGGCATGCAAGTCGGTGTAGTGGATTCGTGGGTTGGGCTGTGTTCTATGTATTTGGGCTTGAATGTGGGTTTTTGGGCAAAGCACAAAGGAACTAGACTACTGGACTGGTTGTTGGTGGGTATCTGGTTGCTGTGTTGGGTATCTGGTTACTAGGCCAAACTGGGTATGGGGTTGCTTGACTGGAATGAAGTTGCGGGTATTCGAGTTTAGGTCCTAGCAGGTGGACTTCGTCTTCTTCACTCGTTTCCACGCATTTTCCTTTCTTCATTCCTCCGTATCAAAACTTGTTGTCTACATCCTGTTTCTTCTCCTTCTTTCTCATGGTGTTAACCGTCTATGTACTTTCGATCCTACCCCTCTATCTCGCTTGTCGTCATCTCGACATCGTCATTTGTGCAGAGGTGCCTTGCCTTTACCTAAAAAATAAGAGCAACGCATGTATTGAGTATTTTAAGAAATACTCATTAAGTAATCCCACTACTAGTATAGGGTAATGCAAACACGTGAAATCATGGTTATCATAAAACATCATTTCATGGTCTTGGTCTCATATTCCTGTCCGGGTAGAATTTGATGTGCAGTACTTCTCTACTCACGACTTACATAAACACACATTTGCTCCAAGGCGAGCTCGCATACCTACCCATTGACCTGGGCTTCAACTAGCATACACTCACGGTGTTGGTATATCATGGAGGGAAGGGAGTGCACATAGTATTATGGTGTATACATGTTAAGGATAGTTGATCGTTCACTATAAGGCAAATATCTAGATATTTGCCTTACATTACGGGTTACCATATTTGCCCTCTTATTAAAGGCAAATATATTGCATTCATTTATTATTCTTTCCTTTTATTATTATTTCCATAATATTTGTAATTTACCATATTTCTGTATCCTGAAAATGATTATAAATAAGAGAACTCTCACCCCCATTTAGGTGTGGTGATTCAGCAAACATTTACATGGTATCAGAGCCCTTTCGGTTTAACAACCCTGATCCTTTCTTCTCTATGGCTTCCGAATCTTCTTATCATCTTCTTCCTTTCAATACTCTAATTCATATGATCACCATCAAACTTTCTTCCTCCAATTATCTTCTTTGGAAAAGCCAACTTCTCCCTCTCCTTGAGAGTTAAGACATGCTGGGCTATGTCGATGGAACTATGGTTCCACCACCTCGCTTTGAACCAGAAACCTCTTCAACACTCAACCCCAAATATTTGGCATGGAGAGCAGCCGATCAACGACTTCTCTGTCTCCTGCTCTCCTCTCTCACTGAGGAAGCCATGGCTGTTGTCGTTGGTCTCCCTACTGCACGTGATGTTTGGCTTGCGTTGGAAACTACGTTCAGCCATCAGTCGAAAGCTCGTGAACTGAGACTCAAGGATGACTTGTAGTTGATGAAATGTGGCACCAAACCTGTTGCTGAGTATGCCCGTGCCTTCAAAAAAATTTGTGACCAACTTCATGCCATTGGCAGATCGGTCGAGGACATTGATAAAGTGCACTGGTTCCTTCGTGGACTCGGCACCGAATTTTCAACTTTCTCTACTGCTCAGATGGCTCTTACCTCTATCCCCTGTTTTGCAGATTTAGTCTCTAAAGCTGAAAGTTTTGAGTTGTTTCAGCTCTCCCTTGAGTCCTCTAACTCCACTCCTACAGCATTCACAGTCACTAATCGTGGTCGCACCCATGGAAGCCACCCTGCTTCCTTCACCAACCAGCGAGGTCGTTCTTATTCTCACAAAAACAACTCTTCTCATCAAGGACGAACCCACTCAAGTCAAGGTCGTCGACCACCTCACTGCCAAATATGCCGCAAAGAGGGCCATTATGCTGACCGCTACAACCAACGGTATGTTCGACCTGATTCTTCTCATGCTCACCTTGCTAAAACCTTTAACACGTCATGTTCTATTGCTGGACCCGATACTGCTGATTGCTTTCTGGACACTGGAGCTTCGGCCCATATGACTGCCGACCCATCTATTTTGGATCAGTCTAAAAATTACACGGGTAAGGACTCTGTGATTATAGGAAACGGTGCATCCCTACCCATTACCCACACCGGTACTCTTTCTCCTGTTCCAAATATTCACTTGTTAGATGTCTTGGTTGTCCCTCACCTCACTAAAAATCTTCTTTCCATAAGTAAATTAACGTCTGATTTTCCTCTCTCCGTTACATTTACTAATAATCTTATTACTATCCAGAATCGTCAAACAGGAAGGGTGGTGGCAACCGGTAAAAGAGATGGAGGGCTATATGTGCTGGAGCGCGACAACTCTGCTTTTATTTCAGCCCTTAGAAACAAATCTTTACGTGCTTCATATGATTTATGGCATGCTCGTCTAGGTCATGTGAATCATTCTGTTATTTCTTTTTTAAATAGAAAAGGTCATCTTTCTCTTACGTCTTTATTGCCTTCTCCATCATTATGTAATACCTGTCAGCTTGCGAAAAGTCATCGATTGCCTTATTCCCGCAATGAACGTAGGTCGTCTCATGTGTTAGATCTTATTCATTGTGATCTTTGGGGTCCTTCTCCCGTCAAATCAAATTCGGGTTTCCTTTATTATGTTATTTTTATTGATGATTATTCTCGATTCACTTGGTTTTACCCTTTAAAATTTAAATCTGATTTTTTTGATATTTTTCTTCAATTTCAAAAATTTGTGGAAAATCAATATTCTTCTCGTATCAAGGTATTTCAAAGCGATGGTGGTACCGAATTTACTAGTACTTGTTTCAAAACTCATTTACGTAATTCTGGCATCCACCATCAACTCTCTTGTCCATATACACCTGCTCAAAATGGTCGTGCTGAGAGAAAACATCGTCATGTGACTGAGACTGGCTTGGCCCTTCTCTTTCACTCTCATCTTTCTTCTCGTTTTTGGGTTGACGCCTTCAGCACTGCAGCTTATATTATCAACCGGTTGCCTACTCCACTTCTTGGAGGTAAGTCACCCTTTGAACTCCTTTATGGCTACACTCCACATTATGACAATTTTCATCCCTTTGGTTGTCGTGTTTATCCTTATTTGCGTGATTATATGCCTAACAAGCTTTCTCCCCGCAGCATTCCTTGTATTTTTTTGGGTTATAGTCCTGCTCATAAAGGGTTTCGCTGTCTTGATCCGGCCACCACTAAGCTATATATCACCTGTCATGCTCAATTTGATGAAACCCATTTTCCTGCTATCCCTAGCTCCCAGACCCAACCTTTTTCCTCTATTCCTATTTCAAATTTCTTAGAACCACATTTTCATCATATTGATTCATCCCCCCCTACCACTTCATCACCGCAAACTCCTCGATCCAGTTCATCCCCGTGTGATATTTGTTCTGACCTTGTAGATGAGTCTGTGCAGGTTGATACTTCTCTTGCAGGTTCCACTTTGCCACCCTCGACTTCTAATTCGACCTCTATTGAACCTCCTGTTGATTTCTCTTCTTTGGGCACTCATCCTATGATCACACGAGCCAAAGCTGGTATATTCAAGACTCGTCATCCAGCAAATCTTGGTATTTTGGGCTCATCTGGACTTCTTTCTGCTCTTCTTGCATCCACTGAGCCAAAAGGATACAAATCTGCGGCTAAGAATCCTGCTTGGGTGGCTGCCATGGATGAAGAAATTCGAGCATTACAACAAAATGATACTTGGACTTTGGTTCCTCGCCCTGCCAACACCAACATCGTGGGCTCTAAATGGGTGTTTCGTATTAAATATTTGCCTGATGGATCTGTCGAGCGTTTCAAGGCTCGTCTTGTTGCCAAAGGTTATACTCAGGTTTCTGGTCTTGACTACACTGACACTTTCAGTCCGGTTGTCAAAGCTACCACTGTCCGTGTTGTGCTTTCTATTGCAGTCACAAATAAATGGCCTCTTCGACAACTTGATGTCAAGAATGCTTTTCTCAATGGAACTCTTATTGAACGTGTTCATATGGAACAACCTCCTGGGTATATTGATCCTCGATTTCCCACTCATGTTTGTCTATTAAAGAAAGCCCTCTATGGTTTAAAGCAAGCTCCTCGTGCTTGGTTTCAGCGTTTTAGCTCATTTCTTCTCACACTTGGGTTTTCTTGCAGTCGCGCTGACACGTCCCTTTTTGTCTTTCATCAGCAATCTAACATTATCTATTTGCTTCTTTATGTTGATGACATTATTGTTATCGGCAACAACTCATCTCTTATTGACAGCTTTACTCGCAAGCTTCATTTTGAGTTTGCTACCAAAGATTTGGGTTCTCTCAGTTACTTTCTTGGTCTTGAAGCTTCACCCACTCTTGATGGTCTCTTTATTAGTCAGTTAAAATATGCTCGAGATATTCTTACTCGTGCTCAGTTGCTCGATAGCAAACCAGTTCACACTCCCATGGTTGTTTCTCAACACCTGACTGCTGATGGTTCTCCTTTCTCTGATCCTACTCTCTACAGATCTCTTGTTGGCGCCCTTCAGTACTTGACTATTACGCGTCCAGATATTGCCTATGCTGTCAATTCTGTCAGTCAATTCTTGCATGCCCCTACTGCAGATCACTTTCTTGCTGTCAAACGTATTCTTCGCTATGTCAAAGGAACACTCCACTTTGGTCTTACCTTTCGTCCATCCACTGTTCCTAGTACGCTAGTCGCTTATTCGGATGCTGACTGGGCTGGTTGTCCCGATACTCGTCGTTCTACATCCGGCTATTCTATTTATCTTGGTAACAATCTGGTTTCTTGGAGTGCCAAAAAGCAACCTACTGTCTCACACTCCAGCTGTGAATCTGAGAATCGTGCTCTTGCCACAACCGCTGCTAAACTTCTTTGGGTTACGCATCTTTTGCATGACCTCAAGGTCCCTATTCAAAGCAGCCCTTACTCTTATGTGACAACAAAAGTGCTATTTTTTTTAGCTCTAATCCCGTTTCTCACAAGCGAGCCAAACATGTTGAACTAGATTATCATTTCCTTCGAGAACTTGTTATCGCTGGCAAACTTCGCACACAATATGTACCCTCTCATCTCCAAGTTGCTGACATCTTCACAAAGAGTATTTCTCGACCTCTCTTTGAATTTTTCAGATCCAAGCTTTACGTTCGTTCAAATCCGACGCTCAGCTTGCGGGGGGTGTTAAGGATAGTTGACCGTTCACTATAAGGCAAATATCTAGATATTTGCCTTACATTACGGGTTACCATATTTGCCCTCTTATTAAAGGCAAATATATTGCATTCATTTATTATTCTTTCCTTTTATTATTATTTCCATAATATTTGTAATTTACCATATTTCTGTATCCTGAAAAATGATTATAAATAAGAGAACTCTCACCCCCATTTAGGTGTGGTGATTAAGCAAACATTTACAATACAATATCGTATCATAACATCATTGTGAACATAAATGTCGTAAGGTATGGGTCCGTACGAATCATGACAGGGAGGTATTTCGGTACATGTGAACATTTAATATGAATGTGATCCCAATAGTTTAAAATAATGGCATATAAATATGAATGAAGTAGTGACTTTCATATGATGTCACATTCCTCAATGGCATAACGTGTCAATATGATATTCCATAACATTACATATCCCATCATTACAACAAGTCATAACATAATAAGCAAATATAACAATCAAAAGGTATGACACTTGCAACCGTCACTAGGCATGCCCCGCTCACACTTCAAACAATTCATATAAACCAAATAGTAGTGAAGCCACTTACATGAGTAGCTAAATTATACTTCGAGTGCTAAGTTTTAATGGTTTATCGCATAAACCAACTTTTATCGCATGGGGTTTCCTATTATTTTCTCGTATGTTTTTCCTTGGCGACATTGTTCATAAACCATAGTGCCGGCTTCAGTTCATTTAGAGTGGGTAAAAATATCCACAATTGTAAGGAATGACTCATTCTCATCGCTAGAAGGAGGGTTTTGAACCTCAAACCTTGTGGTTAATAGTCATACGCTCTAACCAACTGAGCTATTCCAACCAATTATTTGTAATAGCTCAAGCCCACCACACCCTTATAAGAAATGTTTCATCCCTTCTCCAACCAATGTTGGATCTCATAATCCACCCTCCTTGGGGGCGCAGCATCCTCGCTGGCACACCACTTGGTGACCAACTCTGATAGCTTTTGTAATAGCCCAAACCCACTGCTAGCAAATATTGTCCGCTTTTACCCATTACGTATCGTCATCACCTCACAATTCTAAAACAAGTCTACTAGGGAGAGGTTTCCACGCTATTCTAAGGAATGCTTTGTTCCCATTTCCAGTCGCTAAAAAATATTGTCTATTTTTGCCCGTAACAAATCGTCGTCCGAATCACAGTTTTAAAACACACTACTAGAGAGATGTTTACGGACACTTATAAGTTATTCTTCATTCTCCTCTCAAACCAATCCGATAAGAGGGCGTGGGTTCAAATCCCACTTATGACAACTCAAATAAAGGTAAAATTAAAATACAATAGCATATCATTATTGAAATCAATTGAACTCCCTGGAGATTTAAAATTATCCCGACATGATTTTCCAAGCATCTAATAAAGTTAGTGTTCTTCAAGTTTACCCTTACGCCCGAATCTCAACGACACTAATCATGAGTTGTGAGCCTCCATCGATATCTCCTTAATTCCTCATTTTCTCTCTCCTATTTATGTTTTTATGTAAATGTGAGTTATTACGCCCGAATCTCAAGGACACTAATCATGAGTTGTGAGCCTCCGTCAATATCTCCTTAATTCCTCATTTTCTCTCTCCTATTTATGTTTTTATGTAAATGTGAGTTATTGTGGGGTTCTAAAAAAAATATGCCAAAAAAGAACACGTAGGTAAGGTTGAGTTTCCATCCAACCCTTTGATGTCAAATTGGAGTTAATAAAGTGTAACGCCCCTAATTTTCTTTAGCCTGATTAGTGACGTCACCCATGCATACATAATTCATTACGCGGACATCATAAAAAACCTTGGAAACAAAACAAAGTCTTTTGTAAATATTCATAAATCCAAAACAACCTATCTCCAAAAATAAACCTTCAATAACTGAATTTAAAAATAAATCTAAACAAAGCAATACAGAATGCTATAACTTAAAACAGTCAATATAGGTAAACTCCTAGAAATATCCCATCTCCAACTTCCATGGTGTCCTTAGCTCCACCGTCAACCGTACATTGGCACCTTGCCTTTACCTGAAAAATGTAGGTAGCACGTGGCTTGAGTATTTTATGAAATACTCAGTAAGTCACCCCACTGTTGGGGTCGAATTCAAACACATGCAATATATAAGCGGGACCTAACTTTTCATAAACTTTTCATAGCCTTGGGCGCTTTTCTATTCTGGGTAGGGTTGGATGTGTGGTACTCCTTCACACATGGCCCATGTACGCATACATGGACCCACCAGGCGAGCTCATATATGTACCCCTTAGGCCTGGCTTGGTCGGGCACAACGTGTTGCACGTCGCCGGACACCACAGAATAGAGAAGGGCCCGCATGATATCATGGCGAACATAAATATCGTAATTCATTCTTTCGTATCATAAAGAGGAAGAATCCCGATGCACGTGACATACATATATGCATGAGGTCCCTTAACATATCTAACATGGCATTACATAAGCAGTGTTAACATCGCATTTATGTTTCTTACATCACATGGCATCTCACATGACCTACATTACATGGCATACTACATAACATGAAAGTACACTCCTGTTGCATAAACATCTCATGACATGACTTGATAATTCTACGTATATCTATGACATCGATCAACATATTCATTGCATATAATACTAACATCTCATTCATAACTTCACATAACATAAACAGTCAACATAATTCATACATCACATAACATACACAATCTACAGTCAACACAATCTACATCACATAATCATATCACATAAATATGGTGCATGCAGGGGCCACAGGGCACGCACCATCATACAACACGTAGTAAGCTAACTCCAACAGTAAGGTCACTTACCTCGATGGTCTTGGTTGAAGTCACTCACAACGAGCTAATCCCAGCAGTTAAATACGTCCTATAATAACCACATAAAAACTTAGGAACCTTTCATAACATACCCTAGCTAAACCTCATGCTATTTATCAAAGTAAACCCCCGACCTAATCTGTCTTTAAAGTTTAGGAACCATACTGACCTCAGATGGTAAAACTAAGGGCAGAAACAGCTTTAGAAGGGCAAAAAACCTTGGAATCGATATATTCTAGTGATACCTTGCCGCTAAGCCTAGTTGCCAAGCCGGCCAACTAAGCCGCCAAGTCGAGCTGCGGGAATTGACGGAACCGAGCCGATTTCATACATGTGCGAGCCGACCCGCACTATGTATGCGTGTGAAGCGGTCGGAGTTGCTGGGTGTGCGTCTGCAGCTCGACCCTATTCCAAAAACCTTGCCTTCCTTACCCGATTCTTCCTCCGAAGAGCAACCCCAAGGTTCCGGAGGAAAGTTTTGAGAGAAAACCGTTTTCAAGGAAGGTAAAAGGTTGGGCATAGGAAACTCAGAGATATAATGTTTCTATTAGGTAATAAAAGTCCAACACGAATCCTTCCGGGGAGATTACATTTAATTATTTATTTTATTTTTAGGTAATAACTTCTTTGTTGAAAACTACACCTTCTCGGATCATAATAAATGATAACATAATATCTTGTCATATATAGAAATAAAAATAACAATCAACTAAATAAGGCAAAAATGGAAAATCTGAATAGTTACATAGAGAGTACTCCAAAACTGCTTCTAATCAACCCATTGTTGTTGTTACAATTTATTTTACTGAATTTACCACTATATGTTTGAATTAAGTCTCATTTTCAGGAGAAGAGGACGATATAAATCTCTATTCGAAAACAAATCGCAACACAATTGAAGAAAAGAAGGTCATGCAAATTCTCAGTCTTTTGTTGTTTGTGTCTCATTTTCAAGAGTAAGTCTATTTGCTTTTTTTACGTAGTTTATTTTTATTGTATCAAGAATACGAGTAAAAATCCATATGATAGAGAGTAGAAATAAATTGGGTAAGAAATTGAGTAGAATTTCAAAATTGTGAAACTAAAAATGAAAAAATTCAATAAAATTTTTTATTTTTGGTTTGAAAGATATTTCTATAAGAAAGTTTGAATTGATGGATCAATTGAAGAAAGTGAAAATATAAGGGCTCATTTTGTAAAGTGGGAAGTGGTGATTTGGAACAATCCTTCAAATCCACCTCTTCAGCCTCATTGCAAATCTAAAGACGAAGGTTTAGGTTAGTAGAGAATATATATATATCTACATACGGTGAAATTCTCGTTTGTATTTTAAGTTTTGAAATTTAAAAAACAAAAAATAAAACTATTTAATTTTTACATAACATTTATTCGGCTTTTAATGGTTTTATTTTCGTATTTTAATGTTTTTATTTTCGTATACTTCTTAAAATTTATATGTATATATTTATCTTAGTTTGGGTGTATCTAACCTAAAATTTTGGATTGGCTATGGACTTAGGCGTGCATATCGTCAATCTAAGATCCCAATTCAATTGGGATTTTAAGGAGAATTTTTTTTTTCAAACGACATTGGTTTGGTGTGACTTTGAGAGAAAATTAGGGCATGCTTCATTCGAGGTTTTCTGGTAAGAAAAGGGAACATGGCTTTCTGATCAATTGGGTAATGAAAAATGCATATGATTGGCAGATAGTAATTAATAATCCTCTACACAAATTTGAGTTCTTGGACGCATGGAAAAATGGTTGTTCTCAACCTTATTAAATAATGATCTAAGTTAGTGGATGAAAATGTCGCATCTTTATTGGTTTTGTGGAACAAACCTTTGTGAGAACAACCCAGAAGTATTTTTCTTCAATCTAGCATGGACAATTGGATTCACGAGAATTCTCTCAACTCATCATGATTTTCATTCCTTCCACCGGGACTTTTGTTTTTATTTTTAACTATTACATAAACAATTTGATACACCATAAAATATATCTAATTTATATATTATTAAAGTTTATCAATTGATGTACTTAAAGTGCATTTTAAATGACTACGAGAATTAAAAAAATTTAGATTATATATCGAGTACAATCGATTACTTATTTTCTAACGACTCTAATTTTCCATTAAAAAATAAGGTCCCAACGACATGCATGTCATGATTACCAAGTGTAGAAATCCTTTAAAATAATTTACTAAAACAATGCTATGGACTCAGAGATTCATAAAAAACCATTTAAACCAACAAATATCGAAATCAAAATACAATAATTTAAAATAATGCAACACACTTATCAAATCTAAGGGCTACTACATCAAATGCAAATGCAACTACCTTGACCTTGACTTCACTTCCATCGTCTCCACAAGAACACAGTTATTCATACATTGTTGGCTTACCTTTACCTAAAAAAGAAGTAGCACGTGACTTGAGT
This sequence comes from Cucurbita moschata, assembly GCF_002738365.1. Classification (NCBI taxonomy): domain Eukaryota; kingdom Viridiplantae; phylum Streptophyta; class Magnoliopsida; order Cucurbitales; family Cucurbitaceae; genus Cucurbita; species Cucurbita moschata. The sequence continues at coordinate 118,965 of NW_019268584.1, read as the reverse complement.
ATTTAAAAATACTTAGTAAGTAACCCCCACTATTCAAGTTAAAAAATGCAATTACATACAATCATGGTGAGATATGTCTTTTCTTAAGACATCCTGACCTTATTCTCTACTTCAAGTTCGAGTAAGGTTTGATGTGTAGTACTTTTCTATACACGAAACACACATGCGCACATGGATTGATATGGATATCAACCCAAGGGAAAGTATGGAACGGATTACCTTGATGATCAAGATCAAGAGTAAAGAAAACTCGTTTCTAAACTCGTGATTCGAATTACTCCACAAGAGGTTTGATCAATACAACTTGAATGACTCTACATGCAAGTTCTAAACACAAGAATTTGCAAAGAAAGTTTAGCTCTCAACAAAGCTAAAATAGAACTTCTATTCTTAATTCCAAAATCTGATGTCTAATCAAAGAAAAGAAAGCTTTATATAGCGTTTACAACCTTAACCTATATCATAGGTAACTCCCAAATTAAATGGGTATTTCTCATTTACTAGCCCATTGTTGAACCTCAAATGGGCTAGTAAATGAGAAATACCCCTAACCTCCATATTAAAATGGCTAGTTAATGGTGGAATATAGTAACCTAGGTGGGTTACAATATAACCTTAACTCCTATATTTAAAACTAGCTTAAATATGACAAACAAATAGTTAAACTATAATTAAATAATGCAATTAATAAAATGTGCTTATTAGTCATCCTTGGACTAGTTTCATAAATTCAGCGGAGTTCATTAAATGCAACTTAAAGTGCATTTAATTCATCTCTTTCTTGAACCTCAACTTTGCACAACATATAAGGGAGGTCTCCAACGTCTTCTAGAATTTCCTTTGATGAGCTCACCATAGCTTGAATATAACTGTATAAAGTTTGTTGTAGCTTCTTGGCTCTCGTCCTTGTAATTGGACCTTGAGGTATGGAAATTTCTTGGTCGTGGTTCATATCATGGATCCATTAAGTGAGCTCGTATACATACCTCATGGGTCAGATGGCAGGCTAACGAACAATAACGTTGCCAGAAACTACAAAGGGAAAGGAGCATGCATATCATAGTGTACATAATAAGAAAGTGTACACATGTGTACTAATCATAACGAGAAAGTCTCTCGATGTATTTGACATGCGAAATGAATGAGGTCCTATAGTTTCAAATTATGATACATAGTTATGATGCAAATCATACATCCATTTTATTTTTCATGACATAGCATTCCTATGAGACATACATAGGTTTACTGGAAAAATATTTTATCGTTAATATACATGGTTTATGAGTGTCTCATAGGCACAACGTGAACATGTTAACATAATACGCGTGGTGTAATATGTGAAGGTTCAAGCATTATATATCATTCATATCGCAACGTAGATTCATAACATATATTTCATTCATATCATAACATAAAATGTAACACCCCTAAGTTTCTTAAGCTAATTAGTGACGTCAACTCATGCTTGCTTAAATCATAAATGCGGAAGTTCATAATAGACATTTTAAAATAAGGTCATGGACTTACATAATCAATTCAAAACATGAAATTCAACCGTTTTAAAGGAAAATCAAGCTTGACACAAACACCTAACAAAATTGACTGAAATCCAATATGTCCTATCATGTACTAACTTAAAGTTCAAGACATTCAAAACATTCAACTGCCCTATTCTTGTCTACTCTGACTTCCATGGCCTGCCCAACGTTCACCTTCATCTGTTCATAGGATCTTTACCTTTACCGGAGAGATTAAGTAAGTACGTGGCTTGAGTATTTTATAAAATACTCAATAAGTGACCCAACTGTTGGAGTTCAATACATAAACACATGCAATATATGAGTGAGACCTATCTTTTATAAACATTGATGATGTTAATATAACACATGCGGAAGCAATTTGAATCTTTGGCACTTTTAGAAAATCAATTATAGTAAATAATTAGCATGTTCATAAGTATTAAAACATAATGAGTTTGAATACTAACCTTTTGTAGTTCAAATTCCTTTTTCCTCACGAACCGGTTTCGAACCACCACTAGTGTCTTCTCCAATATCCTCCGGCCTTAGAACGGGATTGTGGAATCCAGTGAGTGACTAAACTTGGGAGGAATTTTGTATATGTGAAGAGAGTGTTTGTAAGAGGTTTTTCTCAAGGTTTTTCACCGAGAAGACCTTTCAGGTACCATGATCACTCTATTTATAGAGTTATGTTTGCATGTTCATTCAAATGCAAATTTGAGATCACCAAATTTTGACACTCAAAATTCTACTCAAATGTTTGTGATTATGTGGCAAGCATACATGTTTGAGTCAACCAAATTTTGACACTCAAAATTACACTCAAACTTGTGGGGTTTATTTGGCAAGCATGCAAGTTTAGTTAAACAAAATTTTGACACCTCAAAATTCTACTAACATGGATTTTTTCATTAGATGAAGTCAACATTTTGACTTTCTTCATTTTAATTCAACAATTAATTTGAATAATTAATTTCAAATTAAAGTAATATTAAATCATTAATTAAACTATTTAATTAATATTTAATATTAATTCAAATGCCAATCCCAAACAATTCCGACACATAATTGATTAAGATATTTAAATCTTATTTAAATATCTCATATTCTTTTTTTTTTTTGTTTAATTCGTAAATAAAACAAATACGTGGTTAAATATATCGTATATATGTAGCGCATATTCCCTAATTTGAATTCGAACACTTCGAACTCACTAGTCACACTGTTCTATTGTTTAGTCCGATATGAGCTAGCAGAGGGACTTAATGGACCTATAGATCATGGGCTCCAACGATCAAAGATTAACTGGTTAAACTCATTAACCTTGTTAATCAACAACACTCATTAACCTTGTTAATCAACAACACTCGTTAACTACTAGGACACTCTACTATAGCCTAGTAGTTGCACTCCCCTCATTATAGATATATTTCTGTCCATTTGATATAACCATGATTAGTAAGTCGATCCTTCACAGGTTGTTTGTAGCTAAAGCTTGGTCAATTAGCCATTTAACCCCTAAAGTTGCATCTTGTTCCTTATGTCCCACCGATCCTCTTATGAAAAATTGGTTTGTGGTCCAACCAGTAAACTGAACAGGCCAATGAGTGGTTGGGGCCCTTTATTCAAGACCAGGAGTCAATACTTAAGGGACCTACCTCTCTTCTATCCCTAAAAGTGGGTAGGAGCGAATTCCATCTTGCACCCCATGTCCCCAGCTATTCACCCAGTCTTACCCCTGAAATGGGAGGCCTATTGAGTCGGCAAACTCGAGCCACTCTCACCCATGCAAATCTAAGGATAATTTCGAATAAACAGTAGTTCATGGTTAGCTCAGGATTAAGATCGAGTTACCTAGGTCATCGAATGAAAAGAAAATCAATCTCAACAGTAAACGACATTATAAAGTGAGAGTGGTTTTCTTCATGGTCCGATCTTATGCAATACTCATTGCATAGGACGCCCCCACTCACATGTCTCCACATGTACAATTTAGTGATCACATTGTTTATAACATATATAAAAGTAGGCCGCATCCATAGTGTCCCAGAATAAGGTACTCAGCCTTATCCTTATACTATAGATCATTTTGACTATATACTCGAACTTGATTCACTCTTATGTCTCTACATATTGTTCAAGTAATCATACTATAGCCAGAGTGTTCTTAGTTTATTGGATTTAGATTAATGATCGTAAAGTTCACTCTATTCAATAACAATCTTTACTGAATAAACAACAATAATAACTTTATTGAAAATAGAATGTGTTTTTGTTTACAAACTATTAGTTTTAGGACATAAAACCCAACAGTTTGGTCTCTAACGATAACAATTTTTATTTGCCTTGTATGTTTCAATCTCTTTTACAAGAATTTGAGAATGTGTTCCAAGATGAAGTACCTAAAGGACTACCTCTCATTAGAGATATTGAACATAAAATAGATTTCATAACAGGTTCAATCATTTCTAATAGGCCAGCTTATAGAGAAAACCCAACTGAGACTAACGAAATTCAAAGGCAAGTTGGGGAGCTCATGGAGAAGGGCTATATACGAGAGAGTTTGAGTCCACATTCTCTACCAGTCTTATTGATGCCAAAGAAAGATGGAACGTGGCACATGTGCGTGGATTCTTGAGCCATCAACAAAATCACGGTAAAGTATCGACGTCCTATTCCTAGGCTAGACCATATACTTGATGAATTGCATGGTTCATATCTATTTACAAAGATTGATTTGAAATCTGGATGTCATTAAATGAGAAGGCATATAGAAGATGAATGAAAAAGAGCTTTCAAGACTAAGGCTGGATTGTATGAATGACTTGTTATGCCTTTTGGGTTAACTAATGCTCCTAGTACATTTATGTGCTTAATGAATCACGTTTTGAGAGAATATTTAGGAAAGCATGTTGTTGTACATTATGATGGTATTTTAATTTATTCAAAGAATTTGTATGACCATGTGAAGCATGCTAGGTAAGTTTTGATTATGCTTAGAAAAGAGAAACTTTATGCTAATTTTAATAAGGGTAGTTTTTTCATGGAAAAAGTTAACTTTCTTGGCTCCATAGTTGGTCAAAATGGAGTACAAGTAACTTCTTGCTTTGAAGCTGAAGGAATCCTGAATTAAAAGAGACCGTAGATAGGATTTTGAAACTTACCCCTAATTTGAGCCTAAAACAGATTTTCTTCAATTGGGCTTGTTCTTGAGGTTATTTCTCTTCGTTGTCTTCTATGGAAACATTCCTTGGAGGTGCAATTGGGATCGTCCTTGCTTGACGTATTCTCGTGTATTCTCGGATTAAAATTTTGAGTTTTCCTTGAAGCTCTTCAATGATGAATTGGACTGGGAGAATGGTTTCTAGGCACTTTCAGCATGGTGAGAACAAGTTTGAATCGAAATGGTGTAGAATTGCTCTCGAATTTGGAAGAAATCTGAGAGTAGGAGACCCAAAATCTAAACGCTTATTGCCTACTAGTGGGAGCTCGATTCTTGTTCCAAACTATTGTCTAAACGCTTATGAACAACATAGTGGAAAATAGATAACATTAGTTTAAATAAAAATAAAGTAGTGCCCTGATCTAATCTAAGGATCATTAAAAATAACATGAATGCAAGTACCCAAAATTTTGTTCCTTGGCCTTCAACGCAACGTTGTCATTCGTAAATGGGTATCTTACCTTTACTTTAAAATAAGAGTAGCATGTGGCTTGAGTACTTTAATAAATACTCAGTGAGTAATCCCACTGTTAGGGTCGGAATATGAATCACGTGTAATATAGTGGGACCTATCCTTTCATAAATACATTGTGGCATGGGCTTGGGCTTTGCTTTTCAGTCCGAGAAGAGTTGAATATGTTGTACTTCCGTACACACGACCCATGAATGTGCACATTCACCACCAGGTGGGTTGGTATAAGAGTACTCTGTGGGTCTGCCTCGTCGAGCTTGTGCACACTCACACTACCAAATACCATGAAGGGAAAAGACCCGCATAATATCATAAGGAACATAAATATTGTAAGGTATGTGTCTGTACTTATCATAATGGGGAAGTATCCCGATGCACGTCCCATATAAAATACATGAGAGCCCTAACATTAAAACACGACATAACGTTCCTATGAGACATACATACTTGATTCTTGTCATATTGTTCATGATTAACAATACATAGTGATATGAACCAAGAGACATCAATCATACAATATACTTCAATGAAGATGTGAAGAAAAGGTTGTCAATTTAGAGTAATTTAGAGTTATTGTATTTTAAGACATTTTATTTACTTTATAGGTTACATTTACATAATGGCTAATTATGGTCATTAAGTATGAATGTTACGGAATGCCTTTAATAGTTTCATTTTGAGGCTATATAAAGCCATGTATGTTATATTTGTAAGAAGACTTGAAAAATATAGTAAAATGAGCATTTGTGCTTTCTTTAGCCAATGGATAAGTTTCTTTGCAATTCTATGTAGTTTAGGTTGCATGTAGAATCATTCAAGCTCGACATGATCAATCTTGCTTGTGGAGTGATTCGAATCTCAATCAAGTGTTCTTGCTTTGAGATATTTGATCAACAAGAATCATTCAAGCTAGACATGATCGATCTTGCTTGTGGAGTGATTCGAATCTCAAACAATGTTCTTGCCTTGAGATATTCGATCAACAAGGTAATCCGAATCTTTGTAGTTGATTCCTTATCTTATCATTTGGTATCAGAGCTTTAGGCTCGAGATCGGATATATGTTTCCTTTGCGTTTCTTCTCAATTTGATTTTATTTATTTTCATCTTTTTAGTTTTTAATCGACCTAGAGTTTAAAATTCAATCTTTGCTCTATTTAAAATTTTGAGAGGTGAGAATGAGAGCTTCATTTGTGTAACTGAGTGTAAAAAGAGTGTCCTAAAATTTTCTTGAGTGTATACTCGCGAGAGAGTGTTGTGAGGTCCTTCGTATTTCCATAACTTATTTTTTGCAGCAAAGTTTCACAAATAGATTCGAGGACGAATCCTCTTGAAGAAGTGGAGAATGATATGAACCAAGAGACATCAATCATACAATATATTTCAATGAAGATGTGAAGAAAAGGTTTTCAAAATTATCAAAAGATATTTCAATTCATGCTACATTGAAGAAGAATAAAGTTTGATTGTTGTAAATTTTCAGTGGGTTACAATTTAGAGTAATTTAGAGTTATTGTATTTTAAGACATTTTATTTACTTTATAGGTTACATTTACATAATGGCTAATTATGGTCATTAAGTATGAATGTTACGGAATGCTTTAATAGTTTAATTTTGAGGCTATATAAAGCCATGTATGTTATATTTATAAGCAGACTTGGAAAATATAGTAAAAGAAGCATTTGTGCTCTTCTTTAGCCAATGGCTAAGTTTCTTTGCAATTCTATGTAGTTTAGGTTGCATGTAGAATGATTCAAGCTCGACATGATCAATCTTGCTTGTGGAGTGATTTGAATCTCAATCAAGTGTTCTTGTATTGAGATATTTGATCAACAAGAATCATTGAAGCTAAACATGATCGATCTTGCTTGTGGAGTGATTCGAATCTCAAACAATGTTCTTGCCTTGAGATATTCGATCAACAAGGTTGTAATGACTCTAAATTTCCACATACTCAGAGTCGCTACTAACGTCTCATGCTCATCTATAATGCGGAAATATAACTCTTACATGAACATAATTGATAACGTAAATTTAAAAAAAAACGTTTAAAACAACTTCTTCTCTGGAAAACACAGCCATGGTCTTACGTGTTTAAATATGAAATACTCAAATTTAGAGAAAACAAAAACAAATACAAAATAGTTTAAAACAATGAAATGCAAAACAACCTATTCTAACTTAAGACTAGAAATTTAAGTAAGAGTCTACCCTATGCACGTGCCACAGTCTCTACTCGCGATGCCGCTATCCTCCGTACAAGTGTGCCTTGCCTTTACCTGAAAAATGAAGTGGCACACGGCCTGAGTATTTCAAAGAATACTCAGTAAGTGGCCCCACTATAGGGGGCCATGCAAATGCAAACACATGCAATCATGATTTAGGGACCTATCTCTAATCATCTTAGGGGTGGCCTCCAGTCTCGGACAAATTGGATGTGTAGTACTTCCCTACACACGACTCACACGTGCGAGTGTGAATCCCTAGGGAGCTCGCACACCCCCTGGACCCTCTGGTCAAGCTAATCTGTAGCGACGTCCGGAGGTCAGCGGAACCCCATAGTGTCATGCACCTCATGAACACCCTCATCTGTGTGCTTTCGCACCTATGCGCATACGCGCTCATCATACGGTGCGCATCCGCACTCATCATCTCTAAGGGAAGTAGCTCTATGCTTATGAACATACAATATGCATGAGGTCCCTCTAAATCCATCATAATGTCTCTTCTGACACAACCCTCTAGTCTCATCTCTTTGTTACTCTAGGTAACACATACTCGTGGATATTTATATTAATATCATTTTCACACTCTTAGGGTTGTGTCCTATGTCGATCTAACGACATGATGCAATATGGCACTCATCATCATATAGCATGCTCAATATGGAAAACATCATCATATTAAGGTAAACGTCACGCAATCATCATACTCATCATATTGCCACAAAGTGCATCAAACATGTCAAGTACGACATTCATCAAAATATATATATACTGAGCACATCATCAGGTTTCATAACCCACACATCATCATAAGTCATACATCATCATAACTCATATACCGCATCGTACGACATAGTTCATACAACATCGTAACTCATACAATTTTTAGCCTATCCTATAGTAAGGCCACTTACCTGGTTGGTCTTAGCTGAAGATTCCCTAATTTAATTAACGTAAGCTCCCGTTCCTCGTGAGCTGCTTCAAAGGTTGCTAGAGTTCGCTTCATATCGAACTGTTCGTCACCTTTCATTTGTATTTCACATTTTAATTAATAATCCAACTAACAATGTGAAATACAGCTCTAAACCGGTCTTAGTAAAAATCAAATTCCACGTTTTCATTGTTTCTAAATTTTGGTTGCAGTAAAACTTAAATTGAAAATATGTCAATATTATTTCATGCTGCTTCCATCATTAAATCAAACTATGGTTTGTTATAATATTATATTAATAATTTCTCACATCTTCCATTTTCTTCTTTATGTTGTACCGCTTTATTTCTATTCTCTCTGTCGTCTTTTTCTTTCATATAAATGACTATGCAATTATAAAACAATATTCAATCAATTCTGTTTTCTTTTCCTCCCAGCATGACTATCAATTAACAGAAGCCATTTTTAATTTTTTTTTTCTTCTCTTTCCTATTATCTTAACCGAACACATTTTTGAATCTATTCTGTTTTCTTCTCTTTCCTCTTTCAATCTATTACGTTTTCTCCTCTTCCTAAAACTACTATCATTAATAATTTTCAATCTAGTCTGTTTTCTTCTCTTTCGTAACAATGATGATTACATTTAGATGCAATTGACAAAACCATTTTCAATCAATTTTGATTTTCTATCAGATATCCAAAAATCTAAATAATTGAAAAAGAGATCTCAAATAACTTTTTAATTTTGATTTTCAATCCGATATCCAAAAATCTAAATAATTGAAAAAGAGATCTAAGATAACTTTTCAATCTCTGTCAAAAGATAAAAGAAAAGGAGATCTAACTTAGCGATAACTTTTTTATCTCTTTCCATTCCTATTAAATCTGCTTGAATGGAAGGCCGTCTCCAATTCTTCTCTCCCAGAATCTGTGATCTTTCTTTTGTTTTTTTCCTCAGATTTTTTTCTCTTCCCAAAATCTGCCATTTTTTTTTATTTAGTTTTTTTTTTTGCAGATCATTTACAGTTGGGGAGATATTTGGGGAAGGTGGAGAGTCCATAATTTACTTTTTTTTTTTCCTTTTTTTTAATTATTATTTACTTATTTTTATTATTATTCTCTTTTTTTTGGGTCGATACAAAGGTAATCCAAATCTTATTCCCCTGGTAGTTGATTCCTTATCTTATCGCATAGGCATAGGGTGTACTAAACATATATAGAAGTATCTCGATGTACGTGGTATACAAAATGCATGAGGTCCCATACCATTAAAGCATGACATATATTCATGGCACTAGTCATACCTCAAATCAATTCACAGCATAGTGTTCCTATGAGATATAAATACTTGATTCATTTCATATTTTTAATAATTAACAATACATTATTTTCTAATGTCTCATAGTCTTAGAATAGTGTATATTACTTCATACCGTAACTTGTATGCAACATATCGTATATCATAGCATATACATAACATAGTATATGTCCTACAATCATAAAACACGACATGTGCAAGGGCCACAGGTAGCAAATGTCCATTCCCTGTCATCATCCCCACCATCTATTTCATTCTCCATTTTCACAAATTCTCTATTTATTTGTGTGGGGATAAGGGTAAGAGATTCATCGTAAGGAAGTGGCAGGGATCGGATAACCCATGGAGAATTTTAGTGGGTTTTAAATCCAAAAGTGAGTCTCAGAGCAAAAGGCCAAGAGTGTTAAAGATTTTCGGCCAAGCATCTTTATAGGAACAATGACGTTTTATGGGTTAGGAAACCGTGGCATTCTGATGTCTATATTTAGTTTTAGAAGACCTTATAAATACATTTGTTATTACTAGTGTAAAACGGTAAAGCAGAGCAGAGCAGAGAAAAAAAGAAAAGAAACAGAGAAGCAATAGAAATTTGGTGTGTGTGAGATTTAATTAACAAATTTATGAGTTTTCTTTAACAAATTTGTATCAAGCCAATGGCGAATGTGACGGGTCAAATACCCCTACCGCGACTAACGAAGAAAAACTACGAGAATTGGAGCATTCATATGAAAGATTTTCTCGGTTCTCAAGATGCATGGGAGGTGGTCGAAGAAGGGTTAGAAGAACCAAAAGATACCACGGGTGATACAGCGGCATGAAACAAGGCATTAAAAGAGGTGCGATCAAAGGATAAGGGGGCACTATACATGTTGTTCCGAGTCGTTGACGAGTCAGGCTTTGAGAAGCTTGCCAGTGCAACTACTTCAAAAGAAGAGTGAGACACTTTACGAAAAGTGTTCAAAGGAATCGACCAAGTCAAGCAAGTGCGTCTCCAAACTCTTGTGAGACACTTTACGAAAAGTGTTCAAAGGAATCGACCAAGTCAAGCAAGTGCGTCTCCAAACTCTTTGTGGCAAGTTTACGAAAAGTGTTCAAAGGAATCGACCAAGTCAAGCAAGTGCGTCTCCAAACTCTTTGTGGCAAGTCGGAGAGCATGAAGATGAGGGAGTCAGAAAGTGTATCTGACTACATCACACATGTACAACCTGTGGTAACCAACTCAACTGAAATGGAGAAATGTTAGCCGAGACGCGGGTTTTGGAGAAGATTTTAAGGTCATTAACCAACAACTTTGAGAATGTTTTATGCGCCATAGAAGAGTTAAAGGACCTAACGACGTTCACAGTCGACGAGCTTGCCAGTTCTCTTGAGGCACACGAGCAATGTAAGAAGGAGAAGGAGAAAACACTCGATAGAGCACTTCAAACCAAGGCGTCAATCAAAGATGAAAAGGTACTCTACTCTAAAAAATTTGAAGGTAGAGGTTTTGGTCGTGAAAGTAGTAAAAATGGTCATGGTGGTCAAGGCAGCAGTCATGAAGAATACTATAAGAAGAAGGGACAGTCGAGCCAAGCAAATTTGCGTGGAAGAGGACGCAGTCGAGGAAAATGTGGCCGATCAATTTACTCCAACATTCAATGCTACAAATGTCACAAATATCGTCACTATGCGAACGATTGTAACTTAGAAAAATGTTACAACTGTGGCAGAGGGGCATTTTGTAAATAATTGTCGAGCTGATAAAAAGATTGAAGAAACAATCAACCTAGCCTTGGATGACGCAACAAACGAAGGTCTTCTCTTGATGGCCAAAATGAAGATCGGAAAGCGAAAGAACACGGCAGAGCAAAAGATGATGGTAGTAGTTGTGAGGCGGTGGAAGCCGTTGGAAACGAGAGGATACGCAGCAGATTTGTCAAAATTGCGATATAGGAGACGAGAAAATCGAAGAAGGAATCTGGATTGAACACGCGATCGGCGAACGAGCCAAAGAAACTTCCAGATCATCAGAAGGAGAACAGAGATTTAGAGCAACAACCAAAATCTACCGTGGATAAATCTGTGGAGAAGTCTTAGTTGCAGACGTTGAAATCGTTGAACGAACGCCTTTTGAAGGAGAAAGTAGAGATTGAAAAAGAAAAGAATGCTTTTAGAAATGGAGATTGAAAGGTTAGATATATCGTATATATGTAGTGCATATTCCCTAATTTGAATTCGAATACTTCGAACTCACTCATCACACTGCTCTATTGTTTAGTCCGATATGAGCTAGCAGAGGGACCTAATGGACCTATAGATCATGGGCTCCAACGATCCAAGATTAACCGGTTAAACTCATTAACCTGGTTAACCAACATTCGTTAACTACTAGAACACTCCACTATAGCCTAGTAGTTGCACTCCCCTCACTATAGATATATTTCTGTCCATTTTATATAACCATGATTAGTAAGTCGATCCTTCACAGGTTGTTCGTAACTAGAGCTGGGTCAATTTACCATTTTACCCCTGAAGTTACTTCTTGTTCCTTATGTCTCACTAATCCTCTAATGAACAATTGGTTTGTGGTCCAACCAGTAAACCGAATCCCTCTCAGGCCAATGAGAGAGTGGGGCCCCTTGTTCAAGACCTGGAGTTAGTGCATAAGGGAACTACCTCTCTTTTATCCCTAAAAGTGGGTAGGAGTAAATTCCGTCCTGCACCCCACGTCCCCAGCCATTTACCCAGTCTTACCCCTAAAATGGGAGACCTATCGAGTCAGCGAACTAGAGTCACTCTCACCCACGCAAATCTAAGGATAATTCTGAATAAACAGGAGTTCATGGTTAGCACAGGATTAAAACTGAGTTACCTAGGTTATCGAATGAAAAGAAAATCAGTTTCAACAGTAAACGACATTATAAAGTGAGAGTGGTTTTCTTCATGGTTCGATCTTATGCAATACTCATTGCATAGGACGCCCCCACTCACATGTCTCCACATGTACAATTTAGTGATCACATTGTTTATATCATATACAAAAGTGGGCCTCATCCATAGTGTCCCCAGAATAAGGTACTCAGCCGTATCCGTATACTATAGATCATTTTGACTATATACTGGAACTTGATCCACTCTTATGTCTCTACGTATAGTTCAAGTAATCATACTATAGCCAGAGTGTTCTTAGTTTATTGGATTTGGATTAATGATCGTAAAGTTCACTTTACTCAATAACAATCTTTACTGATTAAACAATATTAATAACTTTATTGAAAATAGAATATGTTTTTGTTTACAAACTATGAGTTTTAGGACAAGGAGCCCCACCCTCTCATTGTCCTTAGAGGGATTCAGTTTACTGGTTGGACCACAAACCAATTGTTCATAAGAGGATTGGTGGGACATAAGGAACAAGAAGCAACTTCAGGGGTAAAATGGCTAATTGACCAAGCTTTAGCTACGAACAACCTGTGAAGGATCGACTTATTAATCACGGTTATATCCAATGGACAGAAATATATCTATAGTGAGGGGAGTGCAACTACTAGGCTATAGAGGAGTGTCCTAGTAGTTAACGAGTGTTGTTGATTAATCTTGGATCGTTGGAGCCCATGATCTATAGGTCCATTAGGTCCCTCTGCTATCTCATATCGGACTAAACAACAGAACAGTGTGACGAGTGAGTTCGAAGTGTTCGAATTCAAATTAGGGAATATGCCCTACATATATACGATATATTTAACCGCATTTTTGTTTTATTTACAAATTAAACAAAAAGAGAGAATCTGATATATTTAAATAAGATTTAAATATCTTAATCAATTATGTGTCAGAATTGATTGGGATTGACATTTGAATTAATATTAAATATTAATTAAATAGTTTAATTAATGATTTAATATTACTTTAATTTGAAATTAATTATTTAAATTAATTGTTGAATTAAAATGAAGAAAGTCAAAATGTTGACTTCATTTAATGGAAAAATCCATGTTAGTGGAATTTTGAGGTGTCAAAATTTGGTTTAACTAAACTTGCATGCTTGCCAAGTAAACCCCACAAGTTTGAGTGTAATTTTGAGTGTCAAAATTTGGTTAACCCAAACATGCTTGCCACATAATCCCAAACATTTGAGTGAAATTTTGAGTGTCAAAATTTGGTGATCTCAAATTTGCATGAACATGCAAACATGACTCTATAAATAGAGTGATCATGGTACATGAAAGGTCTTCTCGTTGAAAAACCTTGAGAAAAACCTCTCACAAATACTCTCTTCACATATACAAAATCCCTCCCAAGTTTAGTCACTCACCGGATTCCACAATCCCGTTCTAAGGCCGGAGGATATTGGAGAAGACACTAGTGGTGGTTCGAAACCGGTTCGTGAGGAAAAAGGAATTTGAACTACAAAAGGTTAGTATTCAAACTCATTATGTTTTAATACTTATGAACATGCTAGTTATTTACTATAATTGATGTTCAAAAAGTGCTTAAGATCCTGATTGCTTCCGCATGTGTTATATTAACATCATTAATGTTTATAAAAGATAGGTCTCACTCATATAGTGCATGTGTTTATGTATCGAACTCCAACAGTTGGGTCACTTACTGAGTATTTTATAAAATACTCAAGCCACGTACTTACTTAATCTCTCCAGTAAAGGTAAAGATCCTATGAACTGATGAAGGTGAAAGTTGGGTAGGCCATGGAAGTCAGAGTAGACAAGAATAGGGCAGTTGAATGTTTTGAATGTCTTGAATTTTAAGTTAGTACATGATAGGACATATTGGATTTCAGTCAATTTTGTTAGGTGTTTGTGTCAAGCTTGATTTTCCTTTAAAACGGTTGAATTTCATGTTTTGAATTGATTATGTAAGTCCATGACCTTATTTTAAAAATGTCTATTATGAATTTCCGCATTTATGATTTAAGCAGACATGAGTTGACGTCACTAATTATTTTAAGAAACTTAGGGGTATTACATTTTATTTTATGATATGAATGAATACATTGCGATATGAATGATATATAATGCTTGAACCTTCACATATTACACCACGCGTATTATGTTAACATGTTCACGTTATGCCTATGAGACATTATGTATATTAACCATAAAATATTTGTCTAGTAGACGTATGTATGTCTCATAGGAATGCTATGTCATGAAAAATAAAATGGAGGTATGATTTGCATCATAACTATGTATCATGATTTGAAACTATAGGACCTCATTCATTTCGCATGTCAAATACATCGAGAGACTTTCTCGTTATGATTAGTACACATGTGTACACTTTCTTATTATGTACACTATGATATTATGAATGCTCCTTTCCCTCTGTGGTTTCTGGCAACGTTAGTGTTCGTTAGCCTGCCATTAGACCCATGAGGTATGTATACGAGCTCACTTAATGGATCCATGTGCGCATGTGTGTTTCGTACATAGAAAAGTACTACACATCAAACCTTACTCGAACTTGAAGTAGAGAATAAGGTCAGGATGTCTTAAGAAAAGATATATCCCACCATGATTGTATGTGATTGCATTTTTTTAACCTGAATAGTGGGGGTTACTTACTAAGTATTTTTAAATACTCATGATAAGTTACCAAATGATAAGATAAGATAAGGAATCAACTACAAGGGGAATAAGATTCGGATTACCTTGTTGATCGAATATCTCAAGGCAAGAACATTGTATGAGATTCGAATCACCCCACAAGCAAGATCGATCATGTCTAGCTTGAATGTTTCTTGTTGATCAAATATCTGAAGGCAATAACACTTGTTTGAGATTCGAATCACTCCACAAGCAAGATTGATCATGTCGAGCTTGAATGATTCTACATGCAACCTAAACTACATAGAATTGCAAAGAAACTTACCCATTGGCTAAAGAAAGCACAAATGCTCATTTTACTATATTTTTCAAGTCTTCTTACAAATACAACATACATGGCTTTATATAGCCTCAAAATGAAACTACAAAGCATTCCAAGAGTTGTAACATTCATACTTAATGGCCATAATTAACCATTATGTAATTGTAACCTAAAGTAAATTAAAAGTCTTAAAATACATTAATGAAATACAATAACTCTAAATTACTCTCGATTGTAATCCACCCAAAATTTAAAACATGAAACTTCATTCTTTTTCAATGTGGCATGAATTTGGCATGAATTGAAATATCTTTTGATAATTTCAACAATATTTTCTTCACATCTTCATTCAAGCATATTGAATGATTGATGTCCCTTGGTTCATATCAACTTAAGTCACGTGCTACTTCTTTTTTAGGTAAAGGTAAGCCAACAATGTATGAATGACGGTGTTCTTGTGGAGACCATGGAAGTGAAGTCAAGGTAGTTGCATTTGCATCTGATGTAGTAGCCCTTAGATTTGATAAGTGTGTTGCATTATTTTAAATTATTGTATTTTGATTTCGATATTTGTTGGTTTAAATGGTTTTTTATGAATATCTGAGTCCATAGCATTGTTTTAGTAAATTATTTTCAAGGATTTCTGCACTTGGTAATCATGACATGCATGTCGTTGGGACCTTATTTTTTAATGGAAAATTAGAGTCGTTAGAAAATAAGTAATCGATTGTACTCGATATATAATCTAAATTTTTTTAATTCTCGTACTCATTTAAAATGCACTTTAAGTACATCAATTGATAAACTTTAATGATATAATAAATTAGATATATTTTATGGTGTATCAAACTGTTTATGTAATAGTTAAAAATAAAAACAAAAGTCCCGGTGGAAGGAATGAAAATCATGACGAGTTGTGAGAATTCTCGTGAATCCAATTGTCCATGCCAGATTGAAGAAAAATACTTCTTGGTTGTTCTCACAAACATTTGTTCCACAAAACTAATAAAGATGCGACATTTTCATCCACTAACTTAGATCATTATTTAATAAGGTTGAGAACAACCATTTTTGCATGCGTGCAAGAACTCAAATTTGTTTAGAGGATTATTAATTACTATCTGCCAACCATATGCATCTTTCATTACCCCATCGATCAGAAAGCCATGTTCCCTTTTCTTACTAGAAAACCTCGAATGAAGCATGCCCTAATTTTCTCTCAAAGTCACACCAAAACAATGTCGTTTGAAAAAAAAAATTCTCCTTAAAGTCCCAATTGAATTGGGTTCTTGGATTGACGATATGCACGCCTAAGTCCATAGCCAATCCAAAATTTTAGGGTAGATACACCCAAACTAAGATAAATATATACATATAAATTTTAAGAAGTATACGAAAATAAAAACATTAAAATATGAAAATAAAACCATTAAAAACCTAATAAATATTATGTAAAAATTAAATAGTTTAATTTTTTGTTTTTTAAATTTCAAAACTTAAAATAAAAACGTGAATTCCACCGTATGTAGATATAAATATATTATCTACTAGCCTAAATCTTCGTCTTTAGATTTGCAATGAGGCTGAAGAGGTGGATTTGAAGGATTGTTCCAAATCACCACTTCCCACTTTACAAAATGAGCCCTTATATTTTCAATTCTCCAATTGATCCATCAATTAAAACTTTCTTATAGAAATATCTTTCAAACGAAAAACCAAAAATTTTATTGAATTTTTCCATTTTTAGTTTCACAATTTTGAAATAATACTTAATTTCTTACCCAATTTATTTGTACTCTCTATCATATGGATTTTTACTGGTATTCTTGATACAATAAAAATAAACTACGTAAAAAAAGCAAATAGATTTACAACAATTATATTGTTTGAGTTTGTAGGCGAAGGCCAAAACGAAAAGACAAACAACAAAAGACTTGAGAATTTGCATGATCTTCTTTTCTTCAATTGTGTTGCGATTTGTTTTCGAATAAAGATTTATATCATCCTCCTTCTCCTGAAAATGAGACTTATTCAAACATATAATGCTAAATTCAGTAGAATAAATGGTAACAATAATAATGGGTTGATTATAAGCAGTTTTGGAGTACTCTTTCCGTAATGTTTCAGATTTTCCATTTTTGCCTCATCTGGTTGATTGTTATTTTTATTTCTATATATGACAAGATATTATGTTATGTATTTATTATCGCCGGAAAAGGTGCAATTTTCAACAAGAAAGTTATTACCTAAAAATAAAATAAATAATTAAATGTAATCTCCCCGAAGGATTCGTGCTGGACTTTTATTACCTAATAGAAACATTCTTATATCTCTGAGTTACCTTATTTAAAACCCTAGAATGCAATTGTCTTAAGATTATTTTTATATTCCTATGCCCAACCTTTTACCTCCCTTGAAAACGGTTTTCTCTCCAAACTTTCCTCCGCAACCTTGGGGTTGCTCTTTGGAGGAAGAATCGGTTAAAGAAGGCAAGGTTTTTGGAATAGGGTCGAGCCGCAAACGCACACCCAGCAGCTTCGAAAGCTTCACACGCGTACACAGTGCGGGTCGTCTCGCACATGTACGAAATCAGCTCAGTTCCGTAAATTCCCGCAGCTCGACTTGGCGGCTTAGTAGGCCAACTCGGCAACTAGGCTTAACGATCACTATAATATATCAATTCCAAGGTTTTTTGGCCCTTCCGAAGCTGTTTCTGTCCTTAGTTTTACCATTCGAGGTCAGTATGGTTCCTAAACGTTAAAGACAGATTAGGTCGGGGGTTTACTTTGATAAATAGCATGAGGTTTAGCTAGGGTATGTTATGAAAGGTTCCTAAGTTTTTATGTGGTTATCATAGGACGTATTTAACCGCTGTGATTAGCTCGTTGTGAGTGACTTCAACCAAGACCGTCGAGGTAAGTGATCTTACTGTTGGAGTTAGCTTACTACGTGTTGTATGATGGTGTGTGCCCTGTGGCCCCTGCATGAACCATATTTATGTGATATGATTATGTGATGTATAGATTGTGTTGACGGTAGATTGTGTATGTTATGTGATGTATGAATTATGTTGACTGTTGACTGTTTATGTTATGTGAAGTTATGAATGAGATGTTAGTATTATATGTAATGAATATGTTGATCGATGTCATAGATACACATAGAATTATCAAGTCATGTCATGAGATGTTTATGCAACTGGAGTGTACTTTCATGTAATGTAGGTCATGTGAGATGCCATGTGATGTAAGAAACGTAAATGCGATGTTAGCACTGCTTATGTAATGCCATGTTAGATATGTTAAGGGACCTCATGCATATATGTATGTCACGTGCATCGGGATTCTTCCCCTTTATGCGAAAGAATGAATTACAATATTTATGTTCGCCATGATATCATGCGGGCCCTTCTCTGTTCTGTGGTGTTCGTCGACGTGCAACACGTTGTGCCCGACCATGCGAGGCCTAGGGGGTATGTATATGAGCTCGCCTGGTGGGTCCATGTACGCGTACATGGGCCATGTGTGAAGGAGTACCACACATCCAACCCTACCCGAAATAGAAAAGCGCCCAAGGCTATGAAAAATTTATGAAAAGTTAGGTCCCGCTCATATGTTGCATGTGTTTGCATTCCTGACCCCAATAGTGGGGTGACTTACTGAGTATTTCATAAAATACTCAAGCCACGTGCTACCTACATTTTCAGGTAAAGGCAAGGCTCCAATGTAGGGTTGACGGTGGAGCTGAGGACACCATGGAAGTTGGAGATGGGATATTTTTAGGAGTTTACTGGACAGTTTTAAGTTCATTTGAGTATTGATTTGTTTAGATTTATTTTTAAATTCAGTTATTGAAGGTTTATTTTTGGAGATAGGTTGTTTTGGATTGATGAATGTTTACGAAAGACTTTGTTTTGTTTCCAAGGTTTTTTATGACAAGCTTCTGCGTAATGAATTATGTATGCATGGGCGACATCACTAAGTAGGTTAAAGAAAATTAAGGGCGTTACACTCTATTAACTCCAATTTGACATCAAAGGGTTGGATGGAAACTCAACCTTACTTATGTGTTCTTTTTTTGGTATTTTTTTTAGAACCCCACAATAACTCACATTTACATAAAAACAAAAAATAGGAGAGAGAAAATGGGGAATTAAGGAGATATTGATGGAGGCTGACAACTCGCGATTTGCTAAACACCCAGGCGGCAAAGAAAATCACAGTGTCCTTGAGATTCGGGCGTAAGGGTAAACTTGAAGAACACTAACTTTATTAGATGCTTGGAAAATCATGTCGTGACAATTTTAAATCTACAGGAAGTTCAATTGATTTCAATAATGATATGCTATTGTATTTTAATTTTACCTTTATTTGAGTTGTCAGAAGTGGGATTTGAACCCACGCCCTCTTATCCCGCATTGGTTTGAGAGGAGAATGAAGAATAACTTATAAGTGTTCGTAAACATCTCTCTAGTAGCGTGTTTTAAAACTGTGATTTTGACGACAATTTGTTATGGGCAAAAATAGACAATATATTTTAGTGGTTGGAAATGGGAACGAAGCATTTCTTAGAAGAGTGTGGAAACCTCTCCCTAGTAGACTCGTTTTAGAATTGAGAGGTGATGACGATACGTAATGGGCAAAAGTGGACAATATTTGCTAGCGGTGGGTTTGGGCTATTACGAAAGCTATCAGAGTTGGTCATCAAGTGGTGTGCCAGCGAGGATGCTAGGCCCCCAAGGAGGGTGGATTATGAGATCCAACATTGGTTGGAGAGGGGATGAAACATTCCTTATAAGGGTGTGGTGAGCTTGAGATGTTATAAATAATTAGCTGGAATAGCTCAGTTGGTTAGAGCGTGTGGCTGTTAACCACAAGGTCGGAGGTTCAACCCCTCCTTCTAGCGATGGAAATGAGTCATTCATTACGATTGTGGAAATTTTTACGTACTCTAAATGAACTGAAGCCGACACTATAATTTATGAACAATGTCGCCAAGGAAAAACATACGAGAAAATAATAGTAAAACTTAGCACTCGAAGTATAATTTAGCAAATCCGGTAAAGCTACTCATGCTAGTGATGGTTGCAAGTGTCATACCTTTTGATTGTTATATTTGCTTATTATGTTATGACTTGTTGTAATGATGAGATATATGATGTTATGGAATATCATATTGACACGTTATGCCATTGAGAAACGTGACATCATATGAAAGTCACTACTTTATTCATATTATGCCATTATTTTAAACTATTGGGATCACATTCATATTATATGTCCACATGTACCGAAATACCCCCCCCCCGTCATGATTAGTATGAACACATACCTTACGACATTTATGTTCACTATGATGTTATGATACGATATTGTATACACCACAATACTATGTGCACTCCCTTCCCTCCATGATATACCAACAGCGTGAGTGTATGCTAATTGAAGCCCAGGTCAATGGGTAGGTATGCGAGCTCGCCTAGGAGCAAATGTGTGTGTATGTAAGTCATGAGTAGAGAAGTACTGCACATCAAATTCTACCCGGACAGGAATATGAGACCAAGGCCATGAAATGATGTTTTATGATAACCATGATTTCACGTGTTTGCATTACCCTATACTAGTAGTGGGGTTACTTAATGAGTATTTCTTAAAATACTCAATACATGTGTTGCTCTTATTTTTTAGGTAAAGGCAAGGCACCTCTGGACAAATGACGATGTCGAGATGATGACCATGGATCCAATGTACACAACACAAGCGAGATAGAGGGGTAGGATCGAACGTACATAGACGGTTAACACCATGAGAAAGAAGGAGAAGAAACAGGATGTAGACAACGAGTTTTGATACGGAGGAATGAAGAAAGGAAAATGCGTGGAAATGAGTGGAGAAGACGAAGTCCACCTGCTAGGACCTAAACTCGAATACCCACAACTTGATTCCAGTCAAGCAACCCCATACCCAATTTGGCCTAGTAACAAAATACCCAACACAGCAACCAGATACCCACCAACAACCAGTCCAGTAGTCTAGTTCCTTTGTGCTTTGCCCAAAAACCCACGTTCTAGCCCAAATACGCAGAACACAGCCCAACCCATGGATCCACTACACAGACCTGCACGCCCACATGAACATTTGAGACCAGCGCCTCGAACCACTTCGCAACCTGCTCATATATAAATGTCTTTCAGCGACAGAGTCACTGTTGCATACACCGGCTCCTTTGGCTCGGCATCTTGGAGTCCTAGGCTCAAAAATTGAGTGTTAGGCTCGGTTTGACATTTTGACAGCGTCCTTTACATTTTTTTCCCTTCCCAAGCTTATTTTGACTCTAATAGAAATATTTAAGGTTAGTATAACGTCTTATTTCTGAAGTTCAAGTTAAATTAGATTAGAAATGTAAATTATTAACGAAGCGAGATGCACGTTTTAATAGGAAACAACTCCTGATGACTCTTGGAGTAACTTCGAGAGACAAAATTCAAACGTACTTGAGTTTAGAGAAAATGTCAGCCAAGACCAACCAAGTAAGTGGCCTTACTATCGGCTAAGTCGAACGACTTGATTTATCTATGACGACACATGCCTAGTGGTCCTTGCACATGTCATTAATGCTTTATTCTTTATGAGGGGTTGACTATGACTATGTTATTTGACGATGCTATATGATGTTATATTATGTTATATGATGATGTTACATGATGACGTTACATTATGACGTTGTATCATGATGATATGATGATGGTGATGCATGATAACATGACGATGTAAGATAGAAGATTATAAGATTGATTAATATGACATTATTCCATATTAAGACATGGTGCATGTATTAAATGCCATGATGCACTATGAGACTGAGTTTTTTTAAGATACATCCCTTGCCAATGTTAATGATGATGAACGTATGAAGGCCAAGGCATGCATATTAATAAGAGTAATATGTGAAGTGTATATAGGGTTGTGTCATAAAGATATTCTAAAGATGAAAAACCCTAGGGACCTCATGCATTTTGTGTGTACATATACATCAAGTTACTTCTCATTTATGATGATGAGTACGGATGCGTACACTACGATGATGATCATCATCATGCCTTACATGACACTCAGGGATCTGCTGACCTCCCGACGTCGCTACAGACAGTTAGCTCGAGTATGATGGGTCCAGAGGGTGCGAACCTCTGGAGATCCATGCTCGCACGTGTGAGTCGTGTGTAGGGAAGTACTACACATCCAATTTTTTCTGGACTGGAGGCCACCCCTATGATTTTTTAACAATAGGTTCCTAAGATCGTTAGTTGCACGTGTTTGCATTCCCTAGCCTCAATAGTGGGTCATATGAGTATTTCTTGAAATACTCAAGCCTTGTGCTACTTCTATTTCAGGTAAGGGCAAGACACCCCTATACAGCTGACGACGACATCACAAATAGAGTTAATGACACGTGCATAGAATAGTAGTATTTTATTTTCCTAGGCATAGGTTTGTATAGGGCATTTTTACTTTATGTTGTTTTAAAGATGCTTTCAAATGAGTAAGTCTATGACAGTATTTTAAGATGAAGTTTGTGTTTTAAAATGAAGTTTAAATGTTTAATTTCGTATAAGAGCATAGAATATGATGACGGTAGCAACTTTAGGCTAATAGAAATCTAGGGTCGTCACCGTTGGTAACAAAGCTCTAGGTTATAGATTCGGTAGACTTGTTTACGAGATACGCTTGGCACGTTCCATGGTTTCACCATCGATGTCTCGTCACCGTCAGGTATGTCTTGTATAAGATAAGATAAAGAAATGCCTTTAATTGCATGTACTTTTTTTGTTTACTAATATTGAATGTAATTTAGTATCAAATATGTTGAGCTCTAATTAATGATTTATGGTAGCATTATGTTCAACCTAGTTGTATTTTTATGAATATGTCATGTTTGCTAAATTATATGTTGTGATTATATGTGATATGGTGCAATTTATGTTAGCGAGATATAGNTAATATAAGAAGAAGGGATAGTCGAGCAAAGCAAATTGGTGTGGAAGAGGACGCAGTCGAGGAAGAGGTGGCCGATCAATTTACTCCAACATTCAGTACTACAAATGTCACAAATATGATCACTATGCAAACGATTGTAACTCCAACAAATGTTACAATTGTGGCAGATGGGCATTTTGCAAAAGATTCTCGAGCCGATAAAAAAGTGGAAGAAACAATCAACCTAGCCTTGGANGCGAGATATAGACTTAAGAAAAGTTATATATTGGTTTTAGAATCATGCCACATAAGGACACTGAAGAGGACGACGAGGAAGGAGACGACCCTATATTAGAGGTAGAGGAAGAGGTGGAGGTGAAGATGACCTATCTCGTCAAGGTCTAGTGACTAGGACGGACGCACCTTAAGCTGTGCTACCTCTAGCTACGCACCTCCAGTAGCACTGATAGCTGGAAATAAATCCCACTACAAGCCTGATGTGAGAATCGTTTCAGGCAATACGATGATGCCCACTCAACAAGCCAATAGAGTGTTGAAAGGGGAAAGAAGCCAACAAGCCAATAGGCCATCCTAACTTCTTATTGTTACAAGTAAGAATTACTATTTCCATTGGTGTGATGCGTAAGGTGTGATGCCTTTTAGGTAACCAAAAGTAAAATCACTAGAATGAAGTAGTAGGAAAGCAAATGGGAAAGAAGAAATATAAGGGAGATGGGGGGCTTTGGTGGCTTCAAAGGTAGATTATGGAGGGCAAAATATCTCTAGATGTACTAAATTTTGTCACGTAGCATACATTGACTAACAAAATAAGCAAGCGTCGGAAATCTATCAATGTCTTTCGATGCTTGTCAATTTAGTTGACTTTGTCCATAAAATTTTGTGCTTTCAGAGAGATATTTCTTCTAACCATGGTAAACCAAATATTGATTCTCATCTTTACTGCATTTCCATTTATCGCCAAACAAATTATCGAAAGATTTAGAATATGAGTATTGTAGTTTACTAATTCTCGCAGAGTTCCTGACCGATGCGGTGTGTACTAAATTAGGAACAATGAGTATTCCTGACCTTTGGTATATATGATGTTACATGCTGCTAAAGAAATTAGTAGACGGACCGTAATTGATTGAGATTGAGTCTTAAGTACGAGTCCTAAAATTCAAAATAACCATATTGAAGTAAACTGAGCGAGAGGTAGTTGAAATACCTTGCTAACTTACAAATTATCCCAGTAAAAGAAACTAGGAATTAATGGAGAATAAAACTTAAGAACAACTACAATGATAAGTAATAAACTTGTGAATGACAAGTTAGCTATTTATTGAGTAAATTAATTACTTATCAAGATTATTTTAATTTTTTTGGCCAAATAAGAAGTTGCAGGCCAATCGAGGACGAGACCAGCAGGCTCGAGACAACAAGGAATCCTTATCTGAGTCTGTTTTAAGTACATGTGCTTTTGTTGTTGAAAACTTACTTCAATTATTTTGTGTGGTAAAATATACTTGATTCACATGTTTTACTTGTCATGTATGAAATTTTTGTTTTATGACCAATTTTCAAAGCAAAATATCTATGTTAGTGGTAACTCATGTGAATCGAGCTGTGACAAGTGTTATAGAAGCATTGCTCGAGAACTATGCTGTAACAGCGGAGATGGTCCCAAGGCATCCAGTTGTGTCTTGGTCAAGGTAAGAAGCGCTGCTCAAGAACTATGAGGTCACAGAAGGTGTTGTCCCAAGGAATCCAGTCGTCTATTTATTTTAAATTTCTACATTTCATTTTTAGTTGTTTGTTGATGGTCGGTCGAGGTAAGAAGCTGCAACACCCCAAAAAAATGAACCAAAGCCACCCAGGTAAGACCGAGAGGATCCAATAAAGAAATTAAGAGGATTAAGCAAGGAAAGTGGTCTTAAGCAAGTCATTTCTATACCCTAATGAGTAACGTTAAGGACTAAGGAATTTAGAGAAGTATTGGAAATGAAAGCGTAAGCGAAAAGGACGAAAAGGTCACTTTCCAATTTTTAAGAAAATTTCCAGATATTTAATTCCTTATCTAGAGGGAATTTCAAGATGCTCAAGAACAAAAAAATGACCAACTAGAGATAAAGAAATTTTTAGGAAAATTACGAATTTTTGAAAAATAATAATAAAATATTCTGAAAGTGGCAAATTACCCTGTTAATATGGATAATTACGAAAGTGCCATTCTGTTGAAAATAAAAACCTTTACATGTGACCATCTGCATAAAGTCCTTCGAATCTCAAAATCGTGTCGTTGGATTTTTCTCAAATTTGTATACAATCTAGAACGTTCAAAGATCATCAAATCCAATAGTCGAAATTCAAACTGGAAGTTGGTAGCTCGCTGATCGGAGAGGATATTTCCGACGAATTATCTAGAAAATTCCAAATCACGACGATTTTGGAGCCCTCAATGTCGGTGGAAGCTTCCCCAAGTCTGAAGTTGGGGCAAAGTTTTAAGACAAGAATCGAGTAATGAGAATTCCTAAAACTCGAGTTTGAAGCTCTTAGATTATGGGTTTTTCTTTCTCGGATTTCTTCCAAATTCGAGGGCTTTGGTTAATCATTTTCCTTCCTACCAACTCCTACATATTTGATATGGGATTTACAACAAGTTTTGTGAAGGAATCAGGCACTGAAAAGTTTTATAATCAGCAGTCCAACAAAAGGTTTCTAGATATACTCCGGCGAGAAACATGTTTTCAACGAACTTTGGAAGGTTATAACTTGTGCTACAGACCACGAAAAGGTATGAATTTGGTCTCTACTTCTTGTTTGAAACTTCATCTAAAGGTTTCATGGAGAAATTGAATCCATTAGATGTCTATATATAGCTATAAAAAGGTAAAACCAGAGGGGTCTGATAAGAAAAAATCGAGATTTTTCTAGCTACCAAGGAAGAAGATGAACTCCAAAGTCAAAGGTTAAACTTTGACCAATAAAAGTCAAAGATAGGTATATGTTGACCTTCCCTCGGTTTTCTCAATTTTAACCTCCTTCCTGACCAGTTGTCATGAAAATCTTTATGGTTCCAGAAACTAGACAAAATAAGGAGTCTGTGGAAGGAAATTTTAGATAATTCGGATATTAGAAGCTCAAGAACGGAAATCTCAAATGTCGACGACGAGGTAAGTAGTGACCTGGACGTTTTGTTAAAAAATACTTGTAGGAATCCATTGGATTTTCCATATGAACCCTACAACAAGTATGAATTTAGGATATATGAAAGAAAAACAAAAAGAAATGTGAGTTAAGGCCCTGAACTAATCAAAATGCTCAGATTTAAGAAAAGTTAAAATAACCCACTAAATGAACTCCTAGGATGACATATGAAAATTTGAAAGCTATTGGAACACGTTGAGTAGCAAAACCAAGAATTATGGGTAAAATGACCAAAATGCCCCTAGGACGACTTATGAAAATCCAAGGTCTATACGTGCTCCAAATGATCTCGTACTTCTTATAAGGTCTATTACGAAGGACATGAAGATATGTTGGAGGTTTCAAGTTGATTGGAGCAAGTTTGGAACCTAAACCAAGTTAGGACCCAAGAAACACGTAAAGGAAACACCACAAGAATCAAGGCTCTTCTAGAACCCTCTAAAGAACTCCCTAGGAATCTATGACCTTCTAGAACAACTCATGCTAAGATGGGTTCATATGGTTCAATGCAAGTTACAACTTATGCCTCTAGGAATTACGAACCTTAGAAACTTACAAGATTGAGAACCAAGAACAATACCACACCATCTTTACAACTACCCAAATAAGAAGAATGCAAGGTACCACTCAAGAATAAGGGACCAAGGTCCTCAGACACAAAAACTCTAATCATGTCCAAAGTGACCTATGACCTCACACCAATCGATGGTTTTTGAGGCCCAAGATTTCTTCTTCTAGGTGGGATGCCCTGTGTCACAATCTGCAATATAATTGTGACCCGAGTGAGTCATCGAGGACGATGACTAAGTTAAGTGGGGGAGAATGTCACAACCATACTATGAAGAGAGTAGGTTGTGACCCTCGCGCCATGACAAGCAAAGTGGCGTCCCTCAAGAGACACCCATCCGGCCATATGCAGGCCAATATAGAAGAGTGCCATGATCCGATCAAGGAGGACGATACATCATCCAACACACCACCACGCAAAGTGGGCATTGAAGACAAGTTAAGAAATAAGCAAGACAGAGACATCAGAATAGACATGAAGGACAAGATAGGCTTGTTGAAGGACCGAGTAGGGCCCCGGGCCTTAACCTCAGAAGTCAGGGTTTCAGAAGGAATTTGGGCATGCAGTTTGGGAGTTAAGTCCGTCCATATGAAATATGAATGCTCGCCAAGTTTGGTCTCAATCGGACATCGGATGGACAATGCACGACACCGTATGACAACTCACCAAAATCACGTCTACACCTGGTAAATGAAAATGGCTCAAAATGTACTATAGCGGTACCATGGTGTTAGCTCTCCACCACCCCTGGGCCCTGTGGCCTAAGTGAGCTACCCTATAGCACATACGTATGTCACAGTGTGGGCGAGCGTGCCGAGACGAGTGTCTCGGGCAACTTCCTTTGAAATGAGTTTTTGAAGGACAGTACCGGACGGCACAAGTGTGCTATTGCGCCCTAGCCCGCGTGTTGGAGGTTTCTACATACACCCGCTATTCGGTACGGTATCCGTGAATGACTTGTCATGGGAACGGGAGGGCCTATGCCTTGATAGAACCCGGAAGAATGGATGTTCGGGAAGTTCCAATTAGATGAACGACACGCAGGCACATTCTCGATGGCATGACCGAGTGAGTTATGATGGTCGACGACACTCCAAGACTCGAGATGGCGTCAAGACATATGGACCCTGTCGATGGAGATCGAGATGGCAAGATGAGATGCGACGTTGCATTGAGAGACCTTGGCCCGAGGAGAGCCAAGGTCGACCTGAATGACTTGGCCTAGCGTAGAGGCAAGTCGGATGTGTCGCAGATGATTGAACATGCACGCGCAGACGGCGTGTGTGGTTGAACAAGCGATGTTCGATTGGCAAAGACAAACCTCGCCTAAGGTTCGACGAAGCCACAAAGCCGGGGCAAAAAATATATATGGGGCTTAATTCCCCTCAAGGCTAGTCGTGAGTGTGTCAAGATCACGACGCCACACGGAAAAAAATGTAGGACCGTGACACCCTGCACCTATTTCCTTTGCAGAATATCATGATTGGCCTCATTTGTCTCACCTAGAAGAGATGCCCTGCACCATGTTACGGGTACCCAAAAGATTTGCAGGATGCCATGCTCATGTATGCACCGACCACATGACCTTTATGGTTTATCATGGGGAGTAGTCTAGGGCCATGATGGAACAAGAAGATAGTAAGTTACCCTTGGCCAAGAATAAAAAACTCCTAGGACCTCCCACGGTACAACGTGCTCATGACTTAGACTACGCTGCTTGTAACGCATGAAGCCTTGAGCGTAGGGTTTTAGACTGTATCATAGGGCAAGCCCTTGATACAGGATTAGACTACATCTCTTGGAACTTAAGAAGTCTTGGAGGTGGGTTTTTAGACTATGCCGCTTGGAATGCATGAAGCCTTGGGCATAGGTTAGGAGACGGTATCAGAGGGCAAACCCTAAGATGCAGGTTAAGACTATGTCGCTTGGAACTCATGAAGCCATGAACGTAGGTTAAGACTGTATCGCTTGGAACACATGAAGCCTTGGACATAGGATTGTTAGGTGCATAGCTAGTGCCGTAAATCCTAGGGGGAGTGTCTTGGAGAACAAATCAAGAACATAACAAAAACAAAGAAAGTACCAGGAACAAGAGAAAGGTCAAGGTCTAGAACATGCATCAAGATCCAAGTTCTAAGGACCTGTCTATACTAATCATAATGGGGAAGTATCCCGATGCACCTCCCATATAAAATGCATGAGATCCCTAACATTAAAACACGACATACCGTTCCTATGAGACATACATACTTGATTCTTGTCATATTGTTCATGATTAACAATACATGATTTTTCTAATGTTTCATAGGCATAGGGTGTACTAAACATAATATAGAACTATCTCGATGCACGTGGAATACAAAATGCATGAGGTCCCATAACATTAAAGCATGACATATATTCATGATGCTAGTCATACCTCCAATCTATTCCTAGCATAGTGTTTCTATGAGAGATAAATACTTGATTCATTTCATATTTTTAATAATTAACAATACATAATTTTCTAATGTCTCATAGTCATAGAGTGTACGTATTAACATTGTTCACATGAAATGATACATGAAGGATCATGCACCAAATAACATCGAAACCATAACAATGTTCTATGACATAACATAATCCTACGATAGTGTACATGATATCATAGCGTAACTTGCATGCAACATATCGTATGTCATAGCATATACATAACATAGTATATGTCATACAATCATAAAACATGACATGTGCAGGGGCCACAAGTAGCGATGTCTATTACCTGTCATCATCCCCACTATCTATTTCATTTTCCATTTCCACGAAATCCTCTATTTATTTGTGTGGGGATCAGGGTAAGGGATTCATCGCAAGGAAGTGGCAGGGATTAGATTCCCCATGGAGAATTGTATTGGGTTTTGAATCCAAGAGTAAGTCTTAGAGGAAATGGCCAAGAGTGTTGAAGATGAAAGGCTAAAAATCTTTAAAGGAACAATGACTTTTTATGGGTGAGGAAATAGTGGCATCCTGATGTCTATATTTAGTTTTAGAAGACCTTATAAATACGTTTGTTATTTCTATTGTAATATGGTAAAGAGTAGAAAAAAGAAAAAAAGGAAAAAAAACAGAGAAGCAATAGAAGAAGTATTTTCAGATAAACAGAGTGTTTTTTGTCTCCTTCTAGTGTGATATTTATTTCACAAATTTGTGACTTCTAGTGTGATATTTATTTCACAAATTTGTGAGTTTTCTTTACCAAATTGGTATCAAGCCAATGGGGAATGTGACGGGTCATATGCTGCTACCGCGACTAACGAAGACAAAATACGAGAATTGGAGCATTCATATGAAAGCTCTTCTCGGTTCTTAAGATGCATGGGAGGTGGTCGAAGAAGGGTTAGAAGAACCAAAAGAGGTGCGATCAAAGGATAAGGGGGCACCGTACATGTTGTTCCGAGTCGTTGATGAGTCGGGCTTTGAGAAGTTTACCAGTGCAACTACTTCAAAAGAAGCGTGGGATACTTTAGAAAAAGTGTTCAAAGGAATCGACCGAGTCAAGCAAGTGCGTCTCCAAACTCTTCGTGGCAAGTTGGAGAACATGAAGATGAAGGAGTCAGAAAATGTATCTGACTACATCATGCATGTACAAACTGTGGTAAACCAACTCAACCGAAATGGAGAAATGTCAGCCAAGCTGCAGGTTTTGGAGGAGATTTTAAGGTCATTAACCAACAATTTTGAGAATGTTGTATGAGCGATAGAAGAGTCAAATGACCTAACGACGTTCATACTCGACGAGCTAGCCGGTTCTCTCGAGGCACATGAGCAACGTAAGAAGAAGAAGTAGGAAACACTCGATCAAGCACTTCAAACCAAGGCGTCAATCAAAGATGAAAAGGTACTCTACTCTCAAAATTTTGAAGGTAAAGGTTGTGGCCGTGAAAGTAGTAAAAATGGTTATGGTGGTGGTCAGGCAGCAGTCATGAAAGATAATATAAGAAGAAGGGATAGTCGAGCAAAGCAAATTGGTGTGGAAGAGGACGCAGTCGAGGAAGAGGTGGCCGATCAATTTACTCCAACATTCAGTACTACAAATGTCACAAATATGATCACTATGCAAACGATTGTAACTCCAACAAATGTTACAATTGTGGCAGATGGGCATTTTGCAAAAGATTCTCGAGCCGATAAAAAAGTGGAAGAAACAATCAACCTAGCCTTGGATGACGCAACAAACGAAGGTCTTCTCTTGATGGCTCAAAATGAAGATCGGAAAGCGAAAGAACACGATGCAGAAAAATACGATGGCGGTAGTTATGAGGTGGTGGAATCCGTTGGAAATGAGGGGATACGCAGCGGATTTGGCAAAATCCCAATATCAGAGACGAGAAAATCGAAGAAGGAATCTGGATTGAGCACGCGATCGGCGAACGAGCCAAAAAAACTTCCAGATCGTCAGAAGGAGAACAAAGATTTAGAGCAACAACCAAAATCTACGTGGATAAATCTGTGGAGAAGTCTCAGTTGCAGGCGTTGACATTGTTGAACGAGACACCTTTTGAAGGAGAAAGTAGACATTGAAAAAGAAAAGAAAGCTTTTAGAGAATGGGAAGGTAATTTCTGCTGATGTGATGAGTCGTGGGTTCAAAACTAGAGGTGCTCGCTGGGAAGTGAAATTCTTTACATTGAAGTGTGGCACCATGCGGATCGGGTCAAACATCCTTTGAGTCAAACTGGGTTAGACGTGGGCGTGGGTCGGAAGAGCTACTGGGTGTTGCACATATCGAGTGGAGCCGCATCACTTTACAATGCGCTTCATGCGTTATTCCACCCAATCGTCAACACGTGTCCCTCAGGCTGTCTGATGCGCTTTCCCTCCCAGACTACATTTAATCTTGCTTCGAAGTCGGTTCATTTACCTCCTTCTAACCAACTGAGCTTATAGGTCATAGGTTTTATGTACATTATAGATCATTAGCTCCTAATCAAGTCAATCGAGTTTCATTTACATAACTTTATGCATAATAAACATAAAAAAGTCATTATCTTTTAAAGTATGTAGTGTTTTAACTCATATCACGAAAAGATATTATTAAAAATTAATGAAATTGGCCCATGCAGGTGTCAAACCTGCGACCACCGCATTATTAGCATGACACTCTAACTAACTGAGCTAATAGACCAAAGGTTTTATGCACATTGAAGATCAATAGCTCCTAATTTAGTCAATCGAGTTTAGGTTACATAATTTTAAGCATAAAAAAATTAAAACTTCAAGTCGTTATCTTTAAAGTTCGTAGTGTTGTAACCCCGTATGATGAAAAGATATTATTAAGAAGAAATGAAATTGGCCCATGTAGGTATCAAACCAATGACCTTCACATTATTAGCATGACGTTCTAACCAACTAAGCTAATAGGCCATAGGTTTTATGCACATTGTAGATCAGTAGCTCCAAATCCAGTCAATCGAGTTTCGCTTACATAATTTTATGCATAATAAATTTAAAACTATAAGTGATTATCTTTTAAATCTAGTATCATTAAATATATCATTATTGAGAATTAATAAAATTGACCATGCAAGTGTCAAACCTTTCGTAGCTCCTAATCTAGACAATCGAGTTTAGGTTACATAATTTAATGCATAATAAAACTTAAAACTCTCTAATTTTAAGTCATTATGAAATTAGCCCATCCAACCTTCATGTTATTAACACGACGTTCTAACAACCTAAGCTAATAGGCCACAAGTTTTATGCTCATTGCAGAGCAATAGCCCCTAAACTAGTCAATCGAGTATAGGTTACATAATATTATGCATAATAAATTTAAAATTTTAGGTCATTATCTTTTAAATTTTGTAGTGATTTAACCCCGTATCATTAAAGATATCATTGAGAATTAATGAAATTGACCCGTCCAAGTTGCAAACCTGCAACCTTTGCACTTAATTAGTGCGACGTTCTAACAAACTTAGCTAATAGGCCAAAGGTTTTATGAAAATTGCAGATCCATAGCTCCTAATCAAGCCAATTGAGTTTAGGTTACATAATTTTATGCATAATAAAAGTTCAAAATTTTCCAATTTTAAGACATTATCTTTAAAGTCCATAGTGTTGTAACCCCGTATCATGAAAAGATATTATTAAGAGAATTAATGGTATTGTCCCACTGTAAAAGGGAGATCCATCACTTCATTTTATAAGCCCACTTGAACTGTTTAAAGTCAGTCGAAGAATACATTTTTTTACGGCTCTAGGTCAATATTTTGGTTGATCTTGCTTGGGTTTGATACGCTCGGACCCTTTCTTCTTTCAATTTTTCAGAAGCTTAAATTAGTATGACTACGTTTTGGCTAGTTAAATTTTTAGAATCGAGTTTATATTATTAATGCACAGGTAGGTTTAGTTAGTTTATATACTTATGAGTAAGTTTAAATTATTTTATGCAAAAGTAGTTGAGTTAATTTCCATAGTAGAATTTTAATTTATGATTGTTGAACTTCTTAGGAAAAATTAAAATTTAGAGGCCAGCATTAAGCTAACGTCAAATGGTCGTAGTAGCTTCGGCTTAGGCTAACCAAGTAAGTGGCCTTACCAAATTGGTCATAATTGTGTGTTGTATGGTGACATGTGCTCGTGGCTTTGCACATTGTAATAGCCCAAGCCCATCGCTAGCAGATATTGTCTTC
Organism: Cucurbita moschata; assembly: GCF_002738365.1. NCBI lineage: Eukaryota > Viridiplantae > Streptophyta > Magnoliopsida > Cucurbitales > Cucurbitaceae > Cucurbita > Cucurbita moschata. Next base: position 84,988 of record NW_019268584.1, on the reverse strand, counting down.
TTTGGGTTTTCGGGATAGCCTTACGCTTTTAAAACACATAGAGAAATTTTTACACCCTTATAAAGAATGTTCTCCTCTCCAACTGTTGTGGGATCTCACAATCCACCCTCTTTATATAGAGGTATCAAGTTGGCTTAAGGGCTCATCTTGTTATCTTTTTTGTCTATGATTAGCCTCCTATAATCGATATGAACACTATTATAAAACAAGTTTTGAAAACTTGTTAAATATCTTATTCATAAAAATTACTTAAGCTATGGGAAATTAGTGAGCCCAACAACATCACTCAAACTCACACAACTATGTCGAACTCCGAGAAAACCTTTTAACCTTGCCTTCTAGGCTCATATGCTCGAGGGAACCCTTGTTTCTACATGTATGTATAACTATTTGGATCAGCTCTTAATGTTCAATATATCGTCGTGTGGGCCCATTCTTTCCTCTTAATGACTAGAGTTATTGCTCTCTAAAACAAATGTTAAGGAGTGTGAAGTCCTGACTTAGTAGCTCAAGTGTCTATGGCTCGGTCTACCTTAACTCTGCCAAGTTGTCCTGGCCATAATCTAAAAAAATTCAAGTAGATTCAAGGCTCAGATCTCGTGTTGGAATTAATGTTGGAATAATAGAGATATAACATTCAACCTTAATTCAAACCTTCCTAATTTCTTCCCAGTGATTTAGTTTCTTCCTTTAAGTAGATAATGACTTGATTAGTCTATATGTATTACTTTATCTTTTAAGTCATAAACTCTAAATCTTGCTAAAGTATCCAATCATTAACCACTTTGCTCATACAACCTCAAAGCTTCCTCTTACTATTTGTGCATAAACATCTAAAAAAAAAAAATGTTATTTCCTCAAATTTCTTTGTAACACTGAGTGATATGGAAATCAACCCAAGGGAAAATATGGAACGGATTACCTTGATGATCAAGATCAAGAGTAAAGAAAACTCGTGATTCGAATCACTCCACAAGAGGTTTGATCAATACCACTTGAATGACTCTACATGCAAGTTCTAAACACAAAATTTGCAAAGAAAGTTTAGCTCTCAACGAAGCTAAAATAGAAATTCTATTCTTAATTCCAAAATCTGATGTCTAATCATAGAAAAGAAACTTTATATAGCCTTTACATCCGTAACCTATGTCATACATAACTCCCAAATATCCATAACCTCCATATTAAAATGGCTAGTTAATGGTGGAATATAGTAACCTATGTGGGTTAGAATATAATCTTAACTCCTATATTTAAAACTAGCTTAAATATGACAAACAAATAGTTAAACTATAATTAAATAATGCAATTAATAAAATGTGCTTATTAGTCATCCTTGGACTAGTTTCATAAATTCAGCGGAGTTCATTAAATGCAACTTCAAGTGCATTTAATTCATCTCTTTCTTGAACCTCAACTTTGCACAACATCTAAGGGAGGTCTCCAGCTCTTCTAGAATTTCCTTTGATGAGCTCACCATAGCTTGAATATAACTGTATAAGGTTTGTTGTAGCTTATTGGCTCTCGTCCTTGTAATTGCACCTTGAGGTATAGAAATTTCTTGGTCGTGGTTCATATCATTCTCCCCCTCTTGAGAAGGATTCGTCCTCAAATCAAAGCCATCACCTACATCAAAAGAACTCAAATCAACAACATTAAAAGTTGTACTAACACCGTACTTACGTGGTAAATCAATTTTATAAGCATTGTCGTTGATACGCTCAAGAACTTGAAAAAGTCCATCTCCTCGTGGTAAAAGCTTAGATTTTCTTTGAGTAGGAAATCTTTCTTTTCGGAAATGCACCCAAACCCAATCTCCTGGCTTGAAGATGACAATCTTACGTCCTTTATTAATTCGGGTGGCAACCTTCTAATTTTGTTTCTCAATTTGTTCTTTCACTTGCTTGTGCAGTTTATGAACAAACTCAACCTTGGCATTTGCATCAAAATTCACGAACTCTTTTGACGGTATGGGTAATAAGTCAATGGGGGTTAAGGATTAAAGCCATAAACAATTTCAAAAGGTGTGCATTTAGTAGTGCTGTGAACAACCCTATTATATGCAAATTCTATAAATGGCAAACAATCCTCCCAAGTCTTGAGATTCTTATCAATAATAGCCCTAAGCATAGCACTCATGGTTCTGTTAACAACTTCAGTTTGTCCATCCGTTTGAGAATGACAAGTAGTTGAATATACTAGCTTAGTTCTTAACTTACCCCCATAAAACACGCCAAAAGTGGCTTAAAAATTTTACATCACGATCACTAATGATGCTTTTAGGAATACCATGCAATCGTACAACTTCCTTAAAGAACAGGTCTGCAATATGTTTTGCATCATCAGTTTTGTGACAAGGAATAAAATGAGCCATTTTACTAAATCGATCAACCACAACAAAGATGCTATCATAGCCTTTCCTAGTCCTAGGTAAACCTAAAACAAAATCCATTGATATATCAATTCAAGGACCATTAGGAACCGATAATGGGGAGTATAAACCATGTGGTTGAAGCCTAGACTTAGGTTGATTACATGCTATGCAACGAGCACAAACTTTATGAACATCATGTCTCATTTTAGGCCAAAAAAAAATATTCAGAGAGCACATCATAAGTTTTAGAAACTCCATGGTGTGCCATTAAACCACCTCCATGAGCTTCCCTCACAAGTAGCTCATGGATGGAACAAGATGGTATGCAAAGTTTGCCTTTTTGGAACAAAAATCCATCTAACAATAAGTAATTATCCACAATGAGTCCTTTTTCACAAGATTCAACAAAAGGAGCAAAGAACATGTCATGTTGATACAAATCCTTTATGTGTTCAAAACCCAACAACCTAGCATTCAAAGTATTGAGGAGGACATACCTTCGTGATAAAGCATCTGCTACAATGTTCTCCTTACCTTGTTTATATTTTATGACATATGGGAATGTTTCAATAAATTCTAACCACTTATCATGTCATCTGTTGAGTTTATTTTGTACTCTAAAATGCTTTAAACTTTCATGATCCGTATGAATAATGAACTCCTTATGCCAAAGATAATGTTGCCAGGTTTGCAATGCACGAACCAAAGCATAAAGCTCTTTGTCATAAGTTGGATACCTCAAAGATGCACCAGTCAACTTCTCACTAAAGAACATTAAAGGTCTTTGATTTTGCATTCATACAGCACCTATCCCTACTCCACTAGCATCACATTCAATTTCAAAAGTAGACTCAAAATTAGGTAATGCAAGCAAAGGAGCAGAACTCAATTTTTCTTTCAAAGTATTAAAAGCAAGTTCTTGATCTTTTTCCCATATAAAGGGTACATTTTTCTTAACATGTTCATTCAAGGGTGAAGCAATTGTACTAAAATTCTTAATGAACCTACGGTAGAAACTTGCAAGACCATGAAAACTTCTTACCTCACTTACATTTTTCGGTGTGGGCCAATCTTTTATTGCCTTCACTTTCTCCTCATCAACCTCAACACCATTAGATGAAACTACAAACCCAAGAAAGTTAACTTTTTCCATGCAAAAGCTACATTTCTTTAAATTTACGTACGTACATTCGTTTCTTAAAGTAGTCAAAACATTGCGTACATGGGTAATATGATCATCTAAAGATATAGAGTAAACAAGGATGTCATCAAAATAAACAACCACAAACTTACTGTTAGTAAAAAAGGGATTGATTGAATGAGTGAAAGAGGGATTGATTAAATGATTGATGAGATGATTGAATTATGAAGAGCAAGAATGCTCCATATTTATACAGAGAATACAAAAGATTCAGAAAATCTACCTAAAAATCTGCAGAAAATCTGGTAACAAACCAATAAACAAATCAAAATAAAATCTAATCAAATCAAAACTAAATAAAATAAAAAACTAGATCTAACTCCTAACAGAGATTTAATTAGATGCTAACTGACAGCAATCTAAACAAATACGTGATCTTTAACACTCCTCCTTGTTTAGATGCTGTGAACTCCAAGCTTTTTTCTGAACACCCATCTTGCTCCAATTATTTTTCTGTTTAGAGGTCGATCAACCAACTCCCAGATTTTGTTTTTCTTGATCACCGAAAGCTCCTCCTCTGACAGGTACATCATCAACCAAAGCATCTTGTCGTTCATCTTCAGACTCTTCTAGTCGTTCATCTTCAGACTCTTCTAACATGCAAACTTCAAATGGTGTGAGGACCTTCACATCTTTTGTTGAAATTTGACTTTGCAAGCACACAACAGTGTTTGCTGCTTTTCCCCAAAAACGTTTTGGAAGATCCTTCTTATGAAGCATGCGTCTCGTCATCTCCATTATGAATCTATTCCTCCTTTCACTGACGTCATTCTGTTGAGGAGTGTATGGTGCTGTCAATTGATGTTCAATTCCAGCCTTTTCACAAAACCTGTTAAAAGTTTCTAAAGTGTACTCCTTGCTATTATCTGACCTTATAGTCTGAATCAAGCATGCACTTTCATTCTCAACTTTGGCTTTGAATTTCCAAAATACACCCGCAACTTCTGACTTTTGCTTCAGCAAGAATATCCAACACATTCTTGTTAGTTCATTAATAAAAGCAATGTAATAAAGATTACCATTTAGTAATGGTGTTCGCTGAGGACCACAAAGATCAGCATGAACCAGTTGCAACTTTTTCGAGCCTCTCCATGCCTGTTTAGGAAAGGGTTGCCTATGTTGCTTCCCAAAATTACAAGCACGGTAAGGAGACATGCCATCATCAATGTCAGTGAGTTCTTCTACCAGCTTCTTTGACTGTAACTGAAGCAACCCTCGATGATGAAAGTGCCCAAGTCTTTTGTGCCAAGTTCTAGTGGCACCAGCTCTGGATATAAAGGCCGTCGGATTTAGAGCAAAGCTTTTTCCTTTCATTTTGACGTTGAACAAGTCTTTGCCACTAGCATCTTTGATCAAGCACCGCTTATTCTCAAACAACACTTTATAACCTTTATTAAGTAACTGACCAACGCTCAAGAGATTTTGATCAATTTTAGGCACAAATAAAACATCTGGAATAAATTTTGTACCTTCATAGCTTGTTATAGCTACTGTGCCTTTTCCCTTGACTTCCAAGTGTTCACCATTGCCAATCCTCACTCTCTTATCTTTGGTGTCTCTTAATTCCTCAAAAGACTCCTTGTCATATGTCATGTGATTTGTGCACCCACTGTCAATCAACCAGCTCTTGCTTGATTCTTTGCTTGAGGAACAAGTGGCCACAAACAATTGATCTTCTTCTTCTTCTTCTTGATCAACGACCTGTGCATAACTTCTTTCACGAGATCTTTGGCTTTGCAGATCATAGCTTCATGTCCAAGTTGATTGCATTTGGAGCAGAAGGCGTCAGGTCTTCTCCAACACTTGTATGGTGGATGACCTTTCTTCTCACAATGGCGGCAAGGTGGATAGGATTTTTTGAAACCTCCTCCTTTTGTCTTTTGATAATTGACAGATGAATCTCCATACGTCAATTGATTTTTGAAATTTTTGTTGTTTTTATACCTGCGGCTGTCTTGATGCTTAACAAGTAAGGCACCTTCAATCACCCCTTCTTGTCTCATAGACCTCCTTTGCTCTTGCGCTTGTAAAGCATTCAAGAGCTCTATAAGAGAAATCTTTGACAAGTCTTTGGTGTTCTCCAGAGTAATAATGGTGGCTTCAAACTTCTCTGGAAGAGTGACTAGTAGCTTTTCAACGATCCTGGAATCATTTAATACAGAACCAAGCAATCTCACCTTGTTGGCGATGCTGAGAAGTCTGTCAGAGTACTCTTTTACCGACTCTGACTCCTTCATCTTCTGCAACTCGAAATCCCTGATCAAATTCAGGACTTTCATTCCACGAATCCTCTCATCTCCTTCATATTCAGCCTTGAGATAATCCCATATTTCTTTTGCTATTTTGAGGGACATTATTCGCATGAAGATCATTTCAGATACAGCGAAAAATAGGCAAGTTTTTGCCTTTGATTTCCTTGTCTTCTTTTCCTTCTGTAATTTGATTTGTGCTACAGTAGGATTTGTTGGGAGAGGAGGGACTGTTGGATTTCAAATAATCAGCCGGGAAATCCTTTATTTTCGGTGAGAGGAAATTGTCGACAACAGGTTGTTAGAAGGAAAATAAAATACGTAAAATAAGAAGAGAGAGAATGATGAAATTTTGACTGCCCCTTTAATTTAGGTTGTGAAAATATTTTGAACAGATTTTCTATTTAAATATAACCTATCCTAAAAATGGCTGGAGAGTAGCCAACTGAATCTGTGCCACTTCCTCCTAAATTGCCGTCTAAAACTTAGTTAATCCATTCGACGTGTTTGTCAAATGGTAAAACGGAGAATGAAGGTAATCGTGTGAATCTAAATAAGGAAAAATCAGGTTTTATCTAACAATCTCCTCCTAAAACCTATGGTATATCTACCTTATTTCGTTTCAACTTCGTTTTGAGCCCTATGGCTCGGTGTCCCTGGCGGCATGTCCTCCAGACTCCACGTCTTGTTCAGCCGCGTTTTGAGCCCTATGGCTCGGTGTCCCTGGCGGCATGTCCTCCAGACTCCACGTCTTGTTCAGCCGCGTTTTGAGCCCTATGGCTCGGTGTCCCTGGCGGCATGTCCTCCAGACTCCACGTCTTGTTCAGCCGCCTCTTCTTCGAGTTGGCGTGCCGCCAGTCCAGGTGAACCCTCCAGACTCCACGTCTTGTTCAGCCGCCTCTTCTTCGAGTTGGCGTGCCGCCAGTCCAGGTGAACCTTCCAGACTCCACGTCTTGTTCAGCCGCCTCTTCTTCGAGTTGGCGTGCCGCCAGTCCAGGTGAACCTGTGGTATATCTACCTTATTTCGTTTCAACTCCGTTTTGAGCCCTATGGCTCGGTGTCCCTGGCGGCATGTCCTCCAGACTCCACGTCTTGTTCAGCCGCCTTTTGAGCCCTATGGCTCGGTGTCCCTGGCGGCATGTCCTCCAGACTCCACGTCTTGTTCAGCCGCCTCTTCTTCGAGTTGGCGTGCCGCCAGTCCACCATTTCGTTTCAACTCCGTTTTGAGCCCTATGGCTCGGTGTCCCTGGCGGCATGTCCTCCAGACTCCACGTCTTGTTCAGCCGCCTCTTCTTCGAGTTGGCGTGCCGCCAGTCCAGGTGAACCTGTGGTATATCTACCTTATTTCGTTTCAACTCCGTTTTGAGCCCTATGGCTCGGTGTCCTTGGCGGCATGTCCTCCAGACTCCACGTCTTGTTCAGCCGCCTCTTCTTCGAGTTGGGGTGCCGCCAGTCCAGGTGAACCTGTGGTATATCTACCTTATTTCGTTTCAACTCCATTTTGAGCCCTATGGCTCGGTGTCCCTGGCGGCATGTCCTCCAGACTCCACGTCTTGTTCAGCCGCCTCTTCTTCGAGTTGGCGTGCCGCCAGTCCACCATTTCGTTTCAACTCCGTTTTGAGCCCTATGGCTCGGTGTCCCTGGCGGCATGTCCTCCAGACTCCACGTCTTGTTCAGCCGCCTCTTCTTCGAGTTGGCGTGCCGCCAGTCCAGGTGGTTCACCTCTTCCTAATAGGTCTTCCATCTTCCGGTACCTAGCCGAGAGGTTGACTGGTTGCTCTATTGCCAGCTTTAGGATGTAAAGGCGCGAAATCAGGTTTTATCTAACAATCTCCTCCTAAAACCTGTGGTATATCTACCTTATTTCGTTTCAACTCCGTTTTGAGCCCTATGGCTCGGTGTCCCTGGCGGCATGTCCTCCAGACTCCACGTCTTGTTCGGCCGGCTCTTGTTCGAGTTGGCGTGCCGCCAGTCCAGGTGGTTCACCTCTTCCTAATAGGTCTTCCATCTTCCAGTACCTAGCCGAGAGGTTGACTGGTTGCTCTATCGCCAGCTTTAGGATGTAAAGGCGGTTTGCCGTGCACCAAACTTGCGTGAGCAACCGCCGTCAATCACCGCGGATCCTAAGTAGCCCGCGTTTGATGAAAATGTGGCAGCCGGCCTTATCGAGTTGACCCAGGCTCACAATATTAGCCTTGAGTCTCGGGATGAAGTAGACGCCGGTTAGCTTGTGATGATTGCCTCCCTTGCCGACGAACAGGACGGTGTCGTGCCCTTCGATCTCGACGACAGAGCCGTCGCCGAGTTTCACCGTCCCGCAAATCCCCGAGTCAAGCTCGGAGAACGCAGACTTGCGTGAGCAACCGTCGTTGATCATCGCGGATCCTAAGTAGCCCGCGTTTGATGAAAATGTGGCAGCCGGCCTTATCGAGTTGACCCAGGCTAACAATATTAGCCTTGAGTCTCGGGATGAAGTAGACGCCAGTCAGCTTGTGATGATTGCCTCCCTTGCCGACGAACAGGACGGTGCCGTGCCCTTCGATCTCGACGACAGAGCGGTAGCAGAGTTTCACCGTCCCGCGAATCCCTGAGTCAAGCTCAGAGAACGCAGACTTGGCCCCAGTCATATGGTTTGTTGCCCCCGTGTCGAGGACCCATTGCCGGTGCTCTTGCTGCTCACCTCTTTTACTTTTTTGAGTGAACATTCGCTCCTCCTTCAGTTGAATTGGCTCGCCGGTGCTCTTGCTGCTCACCTCTTTTACTTATTTGAGCGAACATTCGCTTCTCCTTCAGTTGAATTGGCTCCCCAGCCGGTGCCTTTGTTATGCACACAATTGGAGCTCTTCCTCGGGTTTGACGCTCACTGGAGCAGTATGCCGTCGTCGATTACCTATGTGGATTTGGGGAGCTCTTCCTCGGGTTTAAGGACGTCAGGTAGGACTGATGCAGTCACCATGAAAAGGGCCGGGGCTCGTCCTTTTGATCCGCCTCTTTCTTGCGCATGCGCCGGTGAGATTTCCACGGCTTCTTACAAGAATATGTGTTAGATATTTATATTGATGACTTGAGTATGAATACAAAAAATTCACAAAATACATCTTTAAAATGGTAGATATGGTTTTATTTACTAAATGTATTTTTATTATGTATAACAATCTACCGTATATAATGATTTACATTCATTACTATACATTAGATGTTTATTATATATGACCATTTAGAATAAACGTCATTTAACTATAGTCTTACTATGTGTAGCCAGTCATTAAGTAAGTTATAAATAAGCAACCAACTTCTAAGTGAACAAAACTTTCATATAAGTCTTTTAATAAAAAAGAAGTTTTCATTTAAGTTCTCTCATGATGAATTTAAAAAGTAATTTTTATTGAATTCAAACGTGCTTGTAAGGAAATAAATTTAACTAAAGAAAGTAGTGACAACATTAGAAATAATAATACGTGACAACCCTACTTTTCCATTAAAAAATAAGGTTACTACATGTATGTATTAACTATTATGTGGGTCCGTCCATCTACAAATATTGAGGTACATAGGTTCTTGGGTCTAGCAGGGTATTATCTACGTTTCGTGCGAGATTTTGCCAATATAGTTTCACCATTCATGCACCAGACTAGGAAGGGTGTTCCATTTGTGTGGACTGAGACATTTGGAGCGAGGTTCCAAGGTTTGAAGCACAGGTTAGTGTCGATGCCAATATTTACAGTTCTAAAGATTTAGGAGGTTATAATGTTTGTAGTGATGCCTCCAAGAAAGGGTTCGAGTGTGTGTGGATACAACATTGGGAGGTCATAGCCTATACATCTCGTTAGTTAAAGGACATGCATCTCGTTAGTTATATTGGAATTGATCATAATGTTTAGTTAAGTTAAGTTATTAGTAGGTCCTAAGCATATTATATTAATTGCTATAGGTAAGAGTTAGACGTTGGATTGTTGTTTCGAGGTGTCTACCAAATTGTTAACGACTTTGACCAAGACCAACCAAGTAAGTGACCTTATTGTTTGAGTTAGGCTATTGTTTGATCTATGATGGTGCATGTCATGTGGCTTATACATGTACAATAAATATGTGTTATGTTTATGTTATGAGATGTTTATGTATCTTTGTATTGATATGAGACGTACGTCACATTTGCATGTAACCCATTACACTACTTTTATGAATGAACTGAAACGTCATGAATGAAATGTATATCTTACATGTAAAGTTTGTGATGGATTGTGAGACGTCATGCATACATATTATATAAATGAACTCTGTTATGAAAGGAAAAATAAATGAAAGATATTAAATGTTATGTTATGAAAGGTAAATTACGGAACCTTATGCATGTTTGTATATCATATGCATTGAGATACTTTTTCATTATGTTATGTTAGTACGGGCGTGTACGTTTGATATTTATGTTCGCCGTGATATCATGCTAGCATTTTTTTTCTGTGGCGTGTGGCGTGTGGTGACGTATAATGTGCTGTGCTCGACCAAGTCAAGCCCAGGGGTACGATGCGAGCCCACCCTGTGGGCCCATGTGCATGGACGTAGGCCGTGTATGAAGAAGTACCATGCATCCAATCATTTCCGAAACTATAAGAGCCCAAGGCTATGTTATGTTTATGACAGATAGGTCTCACTCATATATTGCATGTGTTCACGTAACAAACTCCAACGGTTGGGTCACTTACTGAGTATTTTATAAAATACTCAAGCCACGTACTAACTTAATCTCTCTGGTAAAGGTAAAGATCCTATGAACTGATGAAGGTGAACGTTGGGCAGGCCATGGAAGTCATAATAGATAATAATAAGGCAGTTGAATGTTTTGATGTTTTGAACTTTAAGTTAGTACATGATAGGACATATTGGATTTCAGTCAATTTTGTGAGGGGTTTGTGTGAAGCTAGATTTTTCTTTAAAAACAATTGAATTTCATGTTTTGAATTAATTATGTAAGTCCATGGCCTTATTTTAAAAATGTCTATTATGAATTTCTGCATTTATGTGCAGGCATGAGTTGACGTCACTAATTAGCTTAAGAAAATTAGGGGTGTTACATTTTATGTTATGATATGAATGATATATATGTTATGAATCTACCTTGCGATATGAATGATATATAATGCTTGGACCTTCACATATTACACCACGCATATTATGTTAACATGTTCACTTTGTGCCTATGAGACATTGATAAACCATGTATATTAACCATAGAAGATTTATCCAATATACGTGTGTATGTCTCATAGGAATGCTATGTCATAAAAAATAATGTATGATTTGCATCATAACTATGTATCATGATTCGAAACTATAGGACCTCATTCATTTCACATGTCACATGCATTGAGAGAATTTCTCGTAATGATTAGTACACATGTGTACACTTTCTTATTATGTACACTATGATATTATGCATGCTCCTTCCCCCTTTGTGGTTTCTGACAACGTGAGTGTTTGCGAGCCTGCCATCAGACCCATGAGATATGTATACGAGCTCACTTAATGGGTCCATGTGCGCATGTGTATTTTGTGTATAGAAAAGTACTACACATCAAACCTTACTCGAACTTGTAGTAGAGAATAAGGTCATGATATCTTAAGAAAAGATAGATCTCACCATGATTGTATGTGATTGCATCTTTTTTAGGCAAAGGTAAGCCAACAATGTATGAATAACGGTGTCACTGTGGAGACGACCATGGAAGTGAAGTCAAGGTAGTTGCATTTGCATGTAGCAGCCCTTAGATTTGATAAGTGTGTTGCATTATTTTAAATGGTTGTAGTTTGATTTTGATATTTGTTGGTTTAAATGGTTTTTTATGAATCTTTGTTTTAGTAAATTATTTTAAAGGATTTCTGCACTTGGTAGTCATGACATGCATGTCGTAGGGGTCTTATTTTTTAATGAAAAATTAGACTCGTTAGACAATAAGTAATCGTTTGTACTCGATATATAATCTAAATTTTTTTAATTTTCATACTCATTTAAAATGCATTTTAAGTACATCAATTGATAAACTTTAATGATATAATAAATTAGATATATTTTATGGTGTATCAAATGGTTTATGTAATAGTTAAAAATAAAAACAAAAGTCCCCGTGGAAGGAAGGAAAATCATGACGAGTTGTGAGAATTCTCGTGAATCTAATTGTCCATGCCACATTGAAGAAAAATACTTCACTCATTTAATTTAGATCCATGATATGTCATTCCTCCTTGCTTAATTTGAGATACCTTTCACATATATTTTAGACACTTTTCCAGCAAATGTTTCATAAACATGTGGAATTAAAAGAAAGTTTAGTAAGGCATTAATATTCATTTTGAGATTGTTATATCCATGGTTATTATTTGTTTTACAGAGGGAGCTTGAAATTGGTCATTGCTAAAGGGTGTAATGCCTCTAAGAATTTGACCTAGATTTAGAATTTGAATCTAACTTATAACGGTCTTGATATTGTTGGTGTTAATATAACACATGCGAAAGCAATTTGGATCTTAGGCACTTTTAGAACATCAATTATAGTAAATAACTAGCATGTTCATAAGTATTAAAGTTTAATGAGTCTAAATACTAACCTTTTGTAGTTCAAACTCCATTTTCCTCACGAACCGATTTTGGACCACCACTAGTGCCTTCTCCACTATCCTCCGGCCTTAGAACGGGATTGTGAAATCCAGTGAGTGACTAAACTTGGGGTGATTTTGTATATGTAAAGAGAGTGTTTGTGAGAGGAGGTTTTTCACCAAGAAGAAGAAGACCTTCCATGTACCATGATCACTCTATTAGTGTTTGTGAGAGGAGGTTTTTCACCAAGAAGAAGAAGACCTTCCATGTACCATGATCACTCTATTTAAAGAGTCATGTTTGCATGTTCATGCAAATTTGAGATCACCAAATTTTGACACTTAAAAGTCCACTCAAATGTTTGGGATTATGTGGCAAGCATGCATGTTTGAGTTAACCAAATTTTCACATAGTAAATAACTAAAACAACTTTATTTTCTTGGTTGTTCTCACAAAGGTTTGTTCCACAAAAGCAATTAAGATTCGACATTTTCATCCACTAACTTAGATCATTATTTAATAAGGTTGAGAACGACCATTTTTCCATGCGTGCAAGAACTCAAATTTGTTTAGATGATTATTTAACAATGAAAAGCCATTACTACCTGCCAACCATATGCATCTTTCATTACCCCATCGATCAGAAAGCCATGTTCCCTTTTTTGACCAGAAAACGTCGAATGAAGCATGCTCTAATTTGCTCTCAAAGTCACACCAAAACAATGTCGTTTGAAAAAAATCTCCTTAAAGTCCCAATTGAATTGGGTTCTGGATTGATGATATGCACGCCTAAGTCCATAGCCAATCCGAAATTTTAGGTTAAATACACCCAAACTAAGATAAATATATACATATAAATTTTAAGAAGTGTACAAAAATAAAAACATTAAAATACGAAAATAAAACCATTAAAAACCTAATAAATATTACGTAAAAATTAAATAGTTTAATTTTTTGTTTTTAAAATTTCAAAACTTAAAATAAAAACTTAGATTCCACCCTGAGTTTGAAGATATATATATATTCTCTACTAACCAAAATCTTCGTATTTTTATTTGCAATGAGTATGAAGAGGTGGATTTGAAGAATGGTTCCAAATCACCACTTCCCACTTTGTCAATGAAATGAAGGATGGTTCCAAATCACCACTTCTCACTTTGTCAATGGAAGTTAGAGAAAGGAAAGCCACATTTATAAAATGAGCCCTTATATTTTCAATTCTTCAATTGATCCATCCATTCTTAAATTTTTATTGAATTTTTCCATTTTTAGTTTCCTCTTTTAAAATTCTACTTAATTTCTTACCCAATTTATTTCTACAACCTAATTCAAATTTATTTAGCCCATTTTACTTATTACTATAAAGTTATACGTTCCCTTTTTCTTTTAAAATTTCATTCCCGATCCTTTTCTAATATTTGATCTATTATAATTGCAAAATTAACTAAAGTTTAAATTCTTATGGGTTTAAAAAAATATATTTTAATTCAAACCTAACACATTAAACTAATCAACCTTTTTATTTATATTCAATATCAAATATCTTAGTTTTTTTTTCACTAAAAAAGTTAACTTTAAATTAGTAATTTTTCTAAAATTTTGTGCTTTCTCACACCATTTAAACAATTTTCAAAGCTTTTGAAAAAAAAAAAATCAAAATCAAATACATTTTTCTTACTGCTCTCTAAAATTCTAATCCAACATGACCAGTAAAAAAATTGGCATTTTAATCATTATATCGAGCAAATTGGCTCATACAATATTAAGTTCATTACAAGAGCTACGTTTTGATTTGATATCCTACCGTTCTTAAATATGGTACCCAAGCTTGTTGTAGCCATGATCGAGAGCCCAATAACTCTTCATTTTCGATCTCGGTGTTTATCCATGAGATCATCAACAGTAGTATTCATTTCTCTTTTAATACGACCCAGAGAAGTTAATAAAAGAATCGTTTTGACAACTTTACACTTCAAGAGTAAAAAATTCTACCGTTTATATCATTCGTTTAAACGTTCTTTCTCTGATTACACGTTCCACACAATGACGAAAACGTCCCAACAACTAAGAAGAAAAAGAATCAAGGAAGGTAACTATTTTCAAGAGCTGGTTGTGTTCTTACCATTGAAGCAGAAGGCAGTTTACTTTTCCCAATCCAAACAGTATCAAAATTCTCTCCCCTTTCAGACACCTTCTCCATATCCTTAATGTTTTTCCTCCACACTAACCTCAAAACCGCCATTAAAACAAACCCCACCAAAGCTAACCTACCATTCCTTAGCACTTAGAGATGTCAAGCCAACTTCGGATATTTGTGAAGTCACTTACCAAGATAGCTAAGTTGAAGTCCCTAAATCATACCTGAAGCTAGTTCAATTTTGCCGTTTAAAATCCAAGTAAACCTATGCAAGTTCACGACACCAAATTAGCACAGATCAAACGACGTCGTTTAGCTACTATGTTTAAGTAAACCTATAATTTTTCTTATAATATTTTAGTTTTTTGAAACAATGATCGTACTCATCTCAAAACCTTTTTGAAATGTCAAAATGACTTAAAGAGGGTAACCAATTGTAGGATTGGGTCTAAAATGTCAAATAGGGTTAAAAACCGGTATCTTGAGTCAAAAGCGCCAAATAGAAGTTGCGGGACAAAGTCGAATAAAGTTTTAGGCCCGAGATTGGGTAAGGAAGACAGAACGTTTGATTTTCCAACCCTCTCAGATCTGAGAGGTTTGGCCCTTACGAACCAAACAAACACCATAAACAGGATTTGGGGGAGGAGGAGACTCGAAAAAGAAAGAAAAAGGAGGAAAAAGAACGTCAAAATGACGTGATTGACGAGAGAGAGAGAGTCACCGAAAAATTCTCTGGTAATCGGGGTGAGGGAGACGAAGTTCGACCTGAGATCCGACTCATGACCCAAAACCCACAGGCAACCCTAACCGAGGTGAGGGGTGGAGAAGATGAAGTCCACCGGTCGGACCCAAACTCGAAGACTCGCAACCTGATTATAGCCAAGCAACGGACCTAGTTTGCTCCAGTAACCTAAAATACAAAGCTTCGGCCCAACAATGAAATAAGATACCCACTAGCAACCAGTCCAGTAGTCTAGTTCCTCTGTGCTTGGCCAAAAAACCCACATTCAAACCAAAAATACACAGAACATGGCCCAACCCATGATCCACTCACAAACCTGTGTGCCCACATGAACATTCAAGACCCATGCCTCGACCCACTTCGCGACCTGCTCATGTGTCAATGTCCCTCAACGACAGGGTCACTACTACATACACCAGCCCCTTCGGCTCAGCTTCTCAGAATTCTAGGCTAAAAAATGACATAATTGGCTCGATTTGACATTTTTGACACCAACCTTTTTTTACCTTTATGAAGCTGACTATATTTACTGATGATGGGCTTGAGCTATTACTAATGATTAGCTAGAATAGCTCAGTTGGTTAGAGCATGTGGGCTTTAATAACAAGGTCGGAGGTTCTACTAATATGAATGAATTCATTCCTTAAGGTAGTGGAAAACATCTTTTGAATAGAAATTTTGAATCTATTTAATAAAACAATAGCACTTTATAAAAGAAAACCTTTCTAAGTAAGTTGTCAAAAGTGGGATTTCAACCCACACACTCTCACAAGGACTAAAACTTGACTCCTAACGCCTTCGACCACTCTGCTATCCTAACTATTTATTGTGAGACCTAACATTGGTTGGAGAGCGGAATGAAGCATTCCTTATAAGGGTGTGGAAAACTCTCCCTAAAAGACGTGTTTTAAAACTTTTAAAGTTACGGCGATACGTAACAGGCCAAAACAAATAATATCTGCTAGCAATTGGAGAGGATAACCAAACATTTCCTATAAGGTTGTGGATATCTCTTCCTAGTAGACATATTTTAAAATCGTGAGGCTGATGGTGATACGTAATTAGCCAAAGTAGACAATATCTGAAAGAGGTGGGCTTGGTTTGTATCAAATTGTATTAGAGCTAGTCATCGGGTGGTGTGCCAACGAGGTTGCTGGGAACACAAGGGGGTGGATTAAGAAATCCCACATCGGTTGGGGAGGGGATGAAACATTTCTTATAAGCATGTGGAAATCTCTTACTATTAGGCGTGTTTTAAAACCGTGAGGTTGACGACGATATGGAATGAGTCAAAGTAGACAATATCTAGGCTAATATTCATAATTTGTTGGAATAGTTTAGTTGGTTAGAGCGTATGATTGTTAACGTTAAGGTCGGAAGTTCAAATCTCTTTTTAGCAATGGGAAAAATTTAACCCTCCAACCAAAGTGGACAATGTCATATAATTATGTAGGTTCGTGATTCCTAACATTGTTACATAGTCTTAATCTAGCTTTCTTAATAATAATATTGTGTTCTTTTTAGGGGTAGCTTCAATACAAAACATAATGTAAAAAATATTTTCGCATAAAGCAGTTACATCATGCATATTCTAGTGACTCTAGGTTCCTAGAAAACTAAGGTCGTTACATATAATCTACACCTGAACTTTCTATAACCTAAAGAAAAACCCGTGGAAACTCACTCGATCAAGGATTTGATTACTGCCTACAAGTAGGTTACTTATTTAGTTGCACTAGATATTACTTTTCCTTTTTGGGTGATCATTAATTGTTAGTTAAGGTCACAGAGGAGGGTCATCTCGAGCCGTTAGTTCTATGTGTACAAGTTGTTGTCCTTAATTTTCGAATCTCGTTCCAATTTTTTCTTTGTCATGTTAGTTCTATGTGTTACGAGTTGTTGTCCTTAGTTTTCAAATCTTGTTCCAATTTTTATGAAATTTTGTCTTTTGCAGGACGTGTCATGAATAATGATTTGAAGTCTTGAAAATTGAGTTATTATAGTTGTGCTTTGAAGTCTTTAAAATTGAGTTAGTACAGTTGTGCCCCATTTAGCTTATCCCAACTATTCCCGACCATTGGTGCCACGCAGTTTAACTCTTCTAAGCTTACCAGAAATCAGGTAATTTAGTAATGCTCTTACCATTTCCCCTACTATGGATCCAAGTTGCAATAGGTGAGTTGGCGAATATGTAATATATGACTATATAGCTCCTCCAAGATCAGATGACTTGCAACTTGAAATTAGTTGGCGAATATCTTACAAAAAGACCAAAACCTTAATAAAAAAAAAAAAAAATTATGAGTCAGTTAATAGTGGGCCAAGTAGACAATTTGTTACGGGCAAAAAATTATGGTTTGAGAGGAGAATGAAGATTGACTTATAAGTGTCTGTAAACATCTCTCTAGTAGCGTGTTTTAAAACTGTGATTCTAACGACGATTTGTTACGGGCAAAAATGGACAATATTTTTTAGCCGCTGGAAATGGGAACAAAGCATTCCTTAGAAGAGTGTGGAAATCTCTCTCTAATAGACTCGTTTTAGAATTGTGAGATTGATGACGATACGTAATGGGCAAAAGCAAATAATATTTGCTAGCGGTGGGTTTGGGCTATTACAAAAGCTATTAGAGTTAGTCACCAAGCGGTGTGCCAGCGAGGACGCTGGGCCCCCAAGGAGGGTGGATTGTGAGATCCAATATTGGTTGGAGAGGGGATGAAACATTCATTTTGTGTGGTGGGCTTAAGCTATTACAAATAATTGACTGGTATAGCTTAGTTGGTTAGAGCATGTGCTTGTTAACCACAAGGTTGGAGGTTCAAACCCTCCTTCTAGCGATGGGAATAAGTCTACCTACTCTAAATTAATTGTGAAGGTAAATCAGAGGTAAAGTGTTTGAAGTGTGGTGAAGTGTTTGAAGTGTGAGCGGCTCATGCCTAGTGACGGTTGAAGCCCAGGTCAATGGGTATGTGTGTATGTGTTTTATGATAACCATGATTTCATGTGTTTGCATTACCTCTACTAGTAGTGGGGTAACTTCATGAGTATTTCTAGACGAAGTCCCCTGCTCGGACCCAAACTCAAATACCAGCAACCTCATACCTAGTTTGGTCTAGTAACCAAATACCCAACAGCAACCAGATACCCAACAACAACAAGTCCAGTAGTTCAGTTCCTCTGTGCTTTGCCCAAATATACAGAACACAGCCCAACCCACGGATCCACTACACAGACCTGTGCACCCACATGAACATTCAAGACCCGCACCTTGAACCAGTTCGCAACCTGTTCATATGTCAATGTCCCTCAGCGACAGAGTCGCTGTTGCATACACCGGCTCCTTCGGCTCAGCATCTCAAAGTCCTAGACTAAAAAATGGTGTATTAGGCTTGGTTTGAAATTTTGACACCGACCTTTACAATTTTTGCCCTTTCGAAGCTTATTTTTACTCTAATAGAAATATTTAAGGTCAGTATAACGTCTTATTTCTGAAGTTCAAGTTGAATTAGATTAGAAATGTAAATTACTAACGAAGTGAGATGGACGTTTTAATAGGAAACAACTCCCGACAGCACTTGGAGTAACTTCGAGAGACAAAATTCAAACGTACTTGAGTTTAAAGAAAATGTCGTCCAAGACCAACCAAGTGGCCTTACTATCGGCTAAGTCGGACAACTTGATTTATCTATGACGACACATGCCTAGTGATCCTTGCACGTGTCATTTATGTTTTATATTTTATGAGGTGGTGATTATGACTATGTTATTTGATGATGCTGTATGATGTTATATTATGTTATATGATGATGTTACATGATGACGTTGTATCATGATGATATGATGAGAATGATCCATGATAACATGACGATGTAAGAAGGAAGATTATAAGATTGATTAATATGACATTATTCTGTATTAAGACGTGGTGCATGTATTAAATGACATGATGCACTATGAGACTGAGTATTTTTAAGATACAACCCTAGCCAATGTTAATGATGATGAACGTATGAAGGCCAAGGCATGCATATTACGTAGAGTAATATGTAAAGTGTATATAGGGTTGTGTCATAAAGATGTTCTAAAGATGAAAAACCCTAGGGACCTCATGCATTTTGTGTGTACATATACATCAAGTTACTTCCCATTTATGATGATGAGTACGGATGCTTACACTACGATGATAATCATCATCATGCCTTACATGACACTCAGGGGTCTGCTGACCCTTAGACGTCGCTACAGTCAGTTAGCTCGACTATGATGGGTCGAGAGGGTGTGAACCGTCTGGAGATCCATGTGTTAGGCTATGGAGCCTGATGCTTATTTATAGCTTGGTCAACGGTTATATCCGGTAAAGCTATATTTGGTAAAACTATATATAGTAAAGTTATATATGGTAAAGCTATATCCGGTAAAGATATATATGGTAAATAGCTATATATAGTAGATGGCTAAATCTGGTAAAGCTATATATAGTAAACTAAACCATATATATATCTGGTCCGGTAGAGCTTTGAAAATGTACTTTCTATTCTCTGTACTCTCTCTTACTGTACATACGTGAAGTCATCAATAAAAACAAATTCTTTTAGCCAGAGTTCTCCTTGCACTTTTCTCTATCCCATTCTTTGTGTTCATCTAGATCAAGCGTGTGCATTGTTGTGCGATCCTAACAACTGGTATCAGAGCTAACGACTGGTATCGATCCCGACAACTGGTATTAGAGCTAACGACTGATATCGATCCTAACACCATGCTCGCACGTGTGAGTCATGTGTAGGGAAGTACTACACATACAATTTTTTCTAGACTGGAGGGCACCCTATGATATTTTTAACAATAGGTTCCTAAGATCATTAGTTGCATGTGTTTGCATTCCCTACCCTCAATAGTGGGTCACTTATGAGTATTTCTTAAAATACTCAAGCCTTTGCTACTTCTATTTCAGGTAAGGGCAAGACACCCTATACAACTGATGACGACATCACAAATAGAGATAATGACACGTGCATAGAATAGTAGTATTTTATTTTCCTAGGCATAAGTTAGTATAGGGCAATTTTACTTTGATGTTTTAATTGTTTTAGTTACTATTTATTTATGTTGTTTTAAATATGCTTTCAAATGAGTAAGTTCATCACAGTATTTTAAGATGAATTTTAAATGTTTAATTTCATATAAGAGCATAGGATATGATGACGGTAGCAACTTTAGGCTAATAGAAATCTAGGGTCATTATCGTTGGTAACAAAACTCTAGGTTATAGATTCGGTAGACTTGCCTACGAGATAGGCTTGGCACGTTCCATGGTTTCACCATCGATGTCCCATCACCATCAGGTATGTCTTGTATAAGATAAGAAAAAGAAATGCCTTTAATTGCATGTGCTTTCCTGTTTACCAATATTGATGTAATTTAGTATCAAATAAGTTAAGCTCTAATTATATGATTTATGGTAGCATTATGTTCCACTTAGTTGTATTTTTATGAATATGTCATGTTTGCTAAATTATATGTTGTGATTATATGTGATATGATGCAATCTATGTTAGCGAGATTAGACTTAAGAAAAATTATATATTGGTTTTAGAATCATGCCACATAAGGACACTGAAGAGGACGACGAGGAAGGAGACGACCCTGTATTAGAGGTAGAGGAAGAGGAGGAGGTGAAGATAGCCCACCTCGTGAAGGTTTAGAGACTAGGACGGACGCACCTTAAGTTGTGCTACCTCAGGCTGCGCACCTCCAGTAGCACCGATAGCTGAAATAAATCCCACTACAAGCCTAGTGTGAGACTCGTTTCAAGCAATACGATGATGCCCACTCAACAAGCCAATAGGGTGTGGAAAGGGGAATGTAGCCAACAAGCGAATAGGCCATCCTAACTGCTTATTGTTATAAGTAAGAATTACTATTTCCATTGGTGTGATGCTTAGGGTGTGATGCCTTTTAGAGAACCAAAAGTAAAACAACTAGAACTTATTTTTGAACGTGGACAATATCATACTATTATGGAGGCTAATTACCAAGCATTCTCGATGAGATTTCATGGGTAATATTATTTATCCTTTTCTATTGAATCAAAACCCTTGAATTGAGTTATAATGTTTTAGTAATTTTCCTTTTCTATTAAATCAAAACCCTTCTAAGTGTCGAATTCAAATTAGGGAATACAGGCTAAATATATACGATATATTTAACCTCATTTTTTTTAATTATGAATCGAACAAAACGAGAGAATTTGAGATATTTAAATAAGATTTAAATATTTTAATTATGAATAGTGATTCATAATCATTATGTGCGAGAATTGATTGGGATTGGCATTTTATTTAATGTTAAATATTAATTAATTTTTTAATTAATCATTTAATATTATTTTGATTTGAAATTAATTATTTAAATTAATTGTTGAATTAAAATTAAAAAAGTCAAAATGTTTATTCACCTAATGGAAAAATGCATGTTTGAGTTTGTGGAATATTGAGTCAATATATAGTTTAACCAAACTTGCATGTTTTCCCCATAATCCCACAAATTTGAGTGGAATTTTAAGTTTCAAAATTTGGTTTAACCAAACATGCATGTTTGCCAAATAAACCTGAGTGTCAAAATTTGGTAATCTCAATGTGCATGAACATGCAAATATGACTCTATAAATAGAGTGATCAAGGTATATGGAAAATCTTCTTGAAAAACTTTGAGAAAATCTATCAAAATTCTCTCTTCACATATACTAAATTCCTATCAAGTTTCATCACTCACCGGATTCCACAATCCCGTTCTAAGGTCGGAGAATAGTAGAAACGACACTAGTGGTGGTTCAAAACCGTTCGTGAGGAAAAAAGAATTTGAACTACAAAAGGTTAGTATTCAAATGCATTGAGTTCTAATGCTTTTGAACATGCTAGCTAATTTACTATAACTGATGTACTTAGAGTGCCTAAGATCCAATATTGCTTAAGCACGTGTTATAGTAAATTAATAACTTATCAAGATTATTTTAACTTTCTTGGCCAAATAAGAAGTTGCTGGCCAATCGAGGACGAAACCAACGAGTCGAGACAACAAGGAATCCTTTTCTGAGTCTGTTTTAAGTACATGTACTTTTGTTGTTNGTTTCAAGTTGATTGGAGCAAGTTTGGAACCTAAACCAAGTTAGTACCCAAGAAACACCACAAGAATCAAGACTCTTCTAGAACCCTCTAAAGAACTCCTTAGGAATCTATGACCTTCTAGAACAACTCATGCTAAGATGGGTTCATATGGTTACAAATGCAAGTTACAACTTATGCCTCAAGGAATTACAAACCTTAGAAACTTACAAGATTGAGAACAAAGAACAATACCACACAAGCTTTACAACTACCCAAGTAAGAAGATGCAAGGTACCACTCAAGAATAAGGGACCTATGACCTCCCACCAAGCAGTGCTTTTTGAGGGCCAAGATTTCTTCTTCTAGGTGGGATGCCCTGCACCATGTTTCCTTTGCAGAACATCATGATTGGCCTCATTTCTCTCACCTAGAAGACATGCCCTGCACCATGTTACGGGTACCCAAAAGATTTGTAGGATGCCATGTTCATGTATGCACCAACCACATGACCTTTATGGTTTATCATGGGGAGTAGTCTAGGGTCATGATGAACAAGAAGATAGGAAGTTACCCTAGCCAATAATCAACTCCTAAGACCTTCTAAGGTACAACGTGCTCATGACTTAGACTACGTTGCTTGGAACGCATGAAGCCTTGAGCGTAGGGTTTCAGACTGTATCATAGGGCAAGCCCTTGATGTAGGATTAGACCACATCTCTTGGAACTTAAGAAGTCTTGGATGTTGGTTTTCAGACTATGCCGCTTGGAATGCATGAAGCCTTGGGCATAGGTTAGCAGACAGTATCGGAGGGCAAGCCCTAAGATGCGGGTTAAGACTACGTCGCTTGGAACTCATGAAGCCATGAACGTAGGTTAAGATTGTATCGCTTGGAACGCATGAAGCCTTGGACACAGGATTGTTAGGTGCATAGCTAGTGCCATAAATCCTAGGGGGAGTGTCTTGGAGAACGAATCAAGAACAGAACAAGAACAAAGAAAGTATCAGGAACAAGAGAAAGATCAAGGTCTAGAACATGGATCAAGATCCAAGTTCTAAGGACTAGAACCAAGAACCATGCACTAAGGCCCTTAAAGGATAACAAACGTTTCATAATCCAGGGACCAAGGTCCTCAGGATAATCAAGATAAGAACCCCAACTCAAGAACAAGAACTGGAGAACTTAAGTACTTACAACAATAACAAGAACCGGAGAACTTAAGTACCTACAACAATAACAAGAACAAGACAACAACAAAAAATGTGGTACCCTAGAATATTAAGGACACGACTAAGAGCCTACAAGTAGGCTACTTACAGAGTCCTTATCTCATTCTTTATTCTCCATTTGTTTTAGGTAATAAGGAGTTGGTCGAGGTCGGGAGCAGACTCTGAAGCAGGTGCCATAGACAAACCTCACTCGTTGTCCTCAACCCATTTGTTTTAAAATGTTTTGTGCCCGTTCCTTATTTTGTGTTTTAACTAGTATGTTATGTTTTAAATACTTATGTATACACTTTATTTTGATATTACGTAAATATAATTATTTAAATTCTTTTGTTTATTTCATGAAATTTTTTCTGATCTTTTATAACCATCGTGACAGCTTGATCCTTACAGAGTGGCATCAGAGCCCAAGGTTTCTCTTTGGCTAGCTTGATCCTAACTATATATTACTTTTCCTTTTTCGGGGATCACTAATTGTTAGTTAAGGTCACAAAGGAGGGTCGTCTCGAGCCGTCAGTTCTATGTGTTACGAGTTGTTGTTCTTAGTTTTCAAATTTCGTTCCACTTTTTATCATTTTTTTTCTTTGTCATAGTTCTATGTGTTACGAGTAGTTGTCCTTATTTTTCGAATCTCGTAACAATTTTTATCAATTTTTTTCTTTGCTAGTACGTGTCATGAAAAATGATTTGAAGCCTTGAAAATTAAGTTATTATAGTTGTGCTTTGAAGTTTTTAAAATTGAGTTATTACGGTTGTGTCCTATTTAGCTCATCTAAGCTATTCTCGGCCATTGATGCCATGCAGTTTAACTCTTCTAAGCATACCAAAAATCAGGTAATTTAGTCATGCTCTTACCATTTCCCCTACCATCGATTCAAGTTCCAACAGGTGAGTTGGCGAATATGCAATATATGACTATATGACATATATGACTCCGGAAAGATTGATGACTTGCCACTTGAGAATAGTTGGTGAATATCTAAAAGAAGACCAAAACCTAAGAAAGAAAGAAAATACAAAAATACAAAAACAAAAGCTGGGAGAATTAGTTAATTTCTTTGATTCAAGGTTTTTTTGCTTCAACTAAACTTTATGGTTGGGTTGAGAACTAGGGTTGTCCAATCAATTTGATATTAGAGTCTCGGTTGCATCCATGTGGCCTATTCTTGATTTGATTTTATCTTTTGTTTATTTGTTTATGTTTTTCTTTTCTTCAAATCTGTCCATTTATTTCCTACTGTCATTTCCATCCTTTTCATCATCTTTTGACCTTGTTCTTATTTTCTTTTTGAAGATCATATTTAGACGTTGAAAAAAAAACAAAAAAAAATCCTTATCATATTTGTTCATTATAAATGGTAAGGATCATTTATTTTAGACCATTTATATCTTTATTTCAAAATCAAATAATCTTCTATTCACATTCTTTCTTATTCCATCTAAATCTAGAATATTTGTGTTTGATATTTTTTTTTCCTGATCATTTAGACTTGAAGATAACTTCTAAATTTTACAGTATTTTATAAGAAAGAAAGTTAGTTGTTCTCAAATCTACCACCATTCTCTTTGGAATTCTTTTCTCTTCAATCTGCAATTCAATCCAAAAATATATTTGTTCCCTTCTTTCTTTGTTTATTTTTTGTTTTTATTTTGCTGTTATTTCATAATTAAGTTTTCTTGATTTCATTGAATAGCTTACTATTATCAGACTTGTTTTATCCATGTATTAGCGTACCTTGATAATAATTTAGTCACTTTCCCAAATAGCCTACCTTTGTGTGTAATAAACATGATTGTCCCTGAGTGTAAAATTAGTGAGTTATGTATGTGAGATCCTAAACATATTTAACTATTGTTTGTACAATCATGAACCAAGACAAAGGAAATGGAGGGGAGATCAATGAAGCTAGGTTGAGAGAAGCACAAGTCAGAACTATTACTCGTTTAAATCAAGTTATTAGTACATCGACAAACAGGATGGAGTAAATTGAAACAGCCGTAGGTAATCTTCAAGGAAGGGAAGTACTCTCGAATGAAGAAGTTGAAAATGAAGAAGATGACAATGTCACTCTTTTAGCAGGACATAGTCTTAGGGGTGGGAGAGAAAGAGTCAGAAGAAGGGGTAGAGAAATTTTAGCACCAAAAAGAATTGAGAGGGAGTAGGAATACGAGAGAGGAGAAGAAAGAGGAGTTGGGGGTAAAGCTTAAAATTTCAACTTTTTATGGGAGATCAGATCCAGAGGAGTATTTGCAATATGAGAGCAAAATTGAGCATGTTTTCGATTGCCAACAATCTCAGTGAAGAAAGTAAATTGAAGCTTGTTGTGGCTGAATTTTGTGATTACGCTAATATATGTTGGACATCTTTGAAAATAGAGTGGAGGAGAATTTATGAAGAACCAATTGAATCGTGTAAGGAATTGAAGACATTAAGAAAAAGTTACATTCCGAAACATTATTCTCGAGTACTCAAGCAAAAACTCTAGATTCTGCTACAGGGATCCAAAAGTATTGAAGAATATTACACAAAAATGGAGGCCCTTATGAATAGAGCATGCATTGATAAAAATGAAGATGATACNTTGTACATTTTGATGATATTTCAATTTATTCAAAGACTTTGTATGAGCATGTGAAGCATGTTAGGTAAGTTTTGATTATGCTTAGGAAAGAGAAACTTTATGCTAATTTTAATAAGGGTAGTTTTTGCATGGAAAAAGTTAACTTTCTTGGCTTCATAGTTGGTAAAAATGGAGTACAAGTAACTTCTTGCTCTGAAGGTGAAGGAATCCTTAATTTGAAGGAAAATAGACGGTAGATAGGATTTTGAAACTTGCCCCTAATTTGAGCCCAAAACGGATTTTCTTCAATTGGGCTTGTTCTTGAGGTTATTTCTCTTCGTTGTCTTCTATGCAAACATTCCTTGGTGGTACAATTGGGATCGTCCTTGCTTGACGTATTCTTGTGTATCCTCGGATTGAAATTTTGAGTTTTCCTTGAAGCTCTTCAATGACGAATTGGATTGCGAGAATGATTTCTAGGCACTTTCAGCATTGTAAGAACAAGTTTGAATCGAAATGGTGTAGAATTGCTCTCGAATTTGGAAGAAATCTTAGAGTATGAGACCCAAAATCTAAACGCTTATTGCCTACCATTGGGAGTTCGATTCTTGTTCCAAACTATTGCCTAAACGTTTATGAACAACATAGTGGAAAGTAGATAACATTAGTTTAAATAAAAATAAAGCAATGCCCTAATATAACCTAAGGATCATTAAAAATAACATGAATGCAACTGCCCTAAATTTGGTTCCTTGGCCTTCAACGCAACGTTGTCATCCGTAAATGGGTATTTTACCTTTACTTTAAAATAAGAGTAGTATGTGGTTTGAGTACTTTAATAAATACTCGTTAAGTAATTCCACTGTTAGGGTCGGAATATGAATCACGTGTAATATAGTGGGACCTATCCTTTCATCAATACATTGTGGCATGGGTTTGGGCTTTGCTTTTCAGTCCGAGCAGAGTTGAATATGTTGTACTTCCCTACACACAACCCATGAATGTGCACATTGACCACCAGGTGGGTTGGTATAAGAGTACTCTGTGGATCTGCCTCGTCGAGCTTGTGCACACTCATACTACCAAATACCATGAAGGGAAAAGACCCGCATAATATCATAAGGAACATAAATATTGTAGAGTATGTGTCTGTACTAATCCTAATGGGGAAGTATCCCGATGCACCTCCCATATAAAATACATGAGATCCCTAACATTAAAACACGACATAATGTTCCTATGAGACATACATACTTGATTCTTGTCATATTGTTCATGATTAACAATACATAGGCATAGGGTGTACTAAACATAATATAGAAGTATCTCAATGCACGTGGTATACAAAATGCATGAGGTCCCATAACATTACAGAATGACATATATTCATGGCGCTAGTCATACCTCCAATCTATTCCTAGCATAGTGTTTCTATGTGATATAAATACTTGATTCATTTCATATTTTTAATAATTAACAATACATGATTTTCTAATGTCTCATAGTCCTAGAATAGTACATATGATATCATAGCGTAACTTATATGCAACATATCGTATATCATAGCATATACATATTATAGTATATGTCATACAATCATAAAACACGACATGTGCAGGGGCCACAAGTAGCAATGTCCATTCCCTATCATCATCCCGACCATCTATTTCATTCTCCATTTCCACAAAATTCTCTATTTATTTGTGTGGGGATCAAGGTAAGGGATTCATCGCAAGGAAGTGGCAGGGATCGGATTNACTCCGCTGAATTTATGAAACTAGTCCAAGGATGACTAATAAGCACATTTTATTAATTGCATTATTTAATTATAGTTTAACTATTTGTTTGTCATATTTAAGCTAGTTTTAAATATAGGAGTTAAGTTTGTATTGTAACCCACATAGATTACTATATTCCACCATTAACTAGCCATTTTAATAGGGAGGTTATGGGTATTTCTCATTTACTACTAGCCCATTTAATTTGGGAGTGATGTATGACATAGGTTAAGGTTGTAAAGGCTATATAAAGCCTTCTTTTCTTTGATTAGACATCAAATTTTAGAATTAAGAATAGAAGTTCTATTTTAACTTTGTTGAGAGCTAAACTTTCTTTGCAAATTCTTGTATTTAGAATTTGCATGTAGAGTCATTCAAGCTGTATTGATCAAACCTCTTGTGAAGTAATTCGAATCACGAGTTTAGAAACGAGTTTTCTTTACTCTTGATCTTGATCATCAAGGTAATTCGTTCCATACTTTCCCTTGGGTTGATATCCATATCAGACTTGTTATGCGTTTTAGGTTAACTAATGCTTCTAGTACATTTATGCGCTTAATGAATCACGTTTTGAGAGAATATNTTTATTTCACAAATTTATGAGTTTTCTTTAACAAATTTCTATCAAGCCAATGGCGAATGTGACGGGTCAAATGCCACTACCGCAACTAACGAAGAAAAACTACGAGAATTGGAGCATTCATATGAAAGCTTTTCTCGGTTCTCAAGATGCATGGGAGGTGGTCGAAGAAGGGTTAGAAGAACCAAAAGATACCACTATGCAAACGATTGTAACTCCGACAAATGTTACAATTGTGGCAGAGGGGCATTTTGTAAAAGATTGTCGAGTTGATAAAAAGGTGAAAGAAACAATCAACCTAACCTTGGATGACGCAACAAACGAAGGTCTTCTCTTTATGGCTCAAAATGAAGATTTGAAAGCGAAAGAACACGGTAGAGCAAAAGACGATGGCGGTAGTTGTGAGGTGGTGGAAGCCGTTGGAAACGAGGGGATACGCAGCGGATTTGGAAAAATTGCGATACCGGAGACGAGAAAATCGAAGAAGGAATCTGGATTGAACACACGATCAGCGAACAAGCCAAAGAAACTTCCAGATCATCAGAAGGAGAACAGAGATTTAGAGCAACATTCAAAATCTGCCATGGATAAATCTGTGGAGAAGTCTCAGTTGCAGACATTGAAATCGTTGAACGAGCGCCTTTTGAAGGAGAAAGTAGAGATTGGAAAAGAAAAGAAAGCTTTTAGAAATGGAGATTGAAAGGTTAGAGAAGGAAGTGGCGGAGCTGAGTGAGAGTTCTTTCTGTCTCAAATAGGAGAAGGAAGAGAATGGGAAGGTAATTTCTGAGCCTGTGAAGAGAATTGAAGAAGGTGTGGAGAAAGAGAGGTCAGCTTCTGATGAGTCATGGGTTCAAAACCGGAGGTGCGCGCTAGCAAGTGAAATTCTTTATATTGAAGCGTGGATCCATGCGGATCGGGTCGAACATCCTAGGAGTGAAACTGGGTTAGACATGGGCGTGGGTTGGAAGAGCTACCGTGTTTCGCATATCTTGTGGAGACGCGTCACTTTACAACGTGCCTGACGCGTTATTCCACCCAATCGTCAATACGTGTCCCTTAGGCTGTTTGACACGTGGCTTGCCGGCTATCTGACGCGCTTTCCCTTTCGCAAGTTGACATGTGACTTGCTGGAAAATTTTCAATATTGACAATTGCAATATTGAATCTGTCCTTCAAAGTCAGTTCATTTACCTCCTTGTTCCTGAAAGAACTCTCAGAAATCCTCGAATTTCATCCTTCATAGAAGAACATATCGAATAGCTGAGATCTAAAGAAAAATGGATTTCATCCTTCATAGAAGAACATATCGAACGACTCAGATCTAAAGAAAAAGGTGTGAAAGTCATTTACCTCCTTCCTATTCCTGAAAGGACTCTCAGAAATCCACGAATTTCATCCTTCATAGAAGAACATATCGGCTCAGATCTTTCCTGAAAGGACTCTCAGAAATCCACGAATTTCATCCTTCATAGAAGAACATATCGGCTCAGATCTAAAGAAAAAGGACTCTCAGAAATCCACGAATTTCATCCTTCATAGAAGAACATATCGGCTCAGATCTAAAGAAAAATTGTGAAAGTCATTTTACCTCCTCTAAGGATCATCCTTCATAGAAGAACATATCGAATGGCTCAGATCTAAAGAAAAAGGTGTGAAAGTCATTTACCTCCTTCGTGTTCCTGAAAGGACTCTCAGATCTAATGAAAAATTGTGAAAGTCATTTTACCTAGTCTTGAAAAATCTCCTTCCTGTTCCTGAAAGGACTCTCCTTGAAAAATTGCGAAAGGTTACCTAGTCTTGAAAAATCTCCCTCCTGTTCCTGAAAGGACTCTCCTTGAAAAATTGTGAAAGATTACTGTTCCTGAAAGGACTTCCCTTGAAAAATTGTGAAATGTTACCTAGTCTTGAAAAACCTCCTTCCTGTTCCTGAAAGGACTCTCCTTGAAAAATTGTGAAAGGCAGGTCACATTTGTTTAAAGTTTGTAGTGTTGTAACCCCGTATCATGAAAAGATATTATTAAGAATTAATGAAATTTGGCCTATGTTATTGTCAAACCTACGGCCTTCACGTTCTTAACATGACAATTAACCAACTAAGCTAATAGGGCATAGGTTTTATGCACAGTATAGATCGTTGGCTCCTAAACTAGTCAATCTAGTTTCGTTTACATAACTTTATGCATAATAAACTTAAAAAGTCATTATCTTTTAAAGTTCGTAGTGTTTTAACTCGTATCATGAAAAGATATTATTAAAAATTAATGAAATTAAGCCATGCAGGAGTCAAACCTACGACCTTCGCGTTATTAGCACGACGCTCTAACCAATTGAGCTGATAGGCCATAGGTTTTATGTACATTGTAGATCGATAGCTCCTAATTTAGTCAATCGAGTTTAGGTTACATAATTTTATGGATAAAAAACTTAAAACTTTAAGTCATTATCTTTAAAGTTCGTAATGTTGTAACCCTGTATCATGAAAAGATATTATTAAGAAGAAATGAAATTGGCTCATGCAAGTGTCAAACCAATGACCTTCACATTATTAGCACGACGTTCTAACCAACTGAGCTAATAGGCCATAAGCTTTATACCCATTGTAAATCGGTAGCTCCTCATTCAGTCAATCGAGTTTCGCTTACATAAAATAATTTTATGCATAATAAAATTAAAACTATAAGTGATTATCTTTTAAATATAGTATCATTAAATATATCATTATTGAAAATTAATGAAATTGGCCCATGCAGGTATTGTATTCTTTTGTTTTTTGGGATTACCTTACGCTTTTAAAACGCATAGAGAAATTTTCACACCCTTATAAAGAATGTTCCCCTCTTTATATAGAGGTATCAAGTTGGCTTAAGGGCTCATCTTGTTATCTTTTTTGTCTCTAATTAGCCTCCTATAATCAATAGGAACACTATTATAAAACAAGTCTAGAAACCTTGTTCAATATCTGATTTATAAAAATTACTTAACTTATGGGAAATTAGTGAGCCCAACAACATCATTCTAACTCAGATCTAGTGTTGGTATTAATGTTGGAATAACTTAGATATAACATTCAACCTTAATTCAAACCTTCCTAATTTCTTCCCGGTGATTTAGTTTCTTCCTTTAACTAGATCATGACTTGATTAGTCTATATGTATTACTTTATCTTTTAATTCACAAACTCCAAATCTTGCTAAAGTATCCAATCATTGACCACTTTGCCTCGTACAACCTCAAAGCTTCCTCTTACTATTTGTGCATAAACATCTAAAAAAAAAAGAAAAAGTGTTATTTCCTCAAATTTCTTTGTAACACTAAGGAGTGACTTAATAAGACGGATTTGCATAAGCATAATAAATGTTCTTATATGTAGTAAAACTTGAGATACTTAAGAATAGTTTCATATACACATGTTGTCATTTGATATTCATAACAAACCTTGATTCTTATCATTTTCTTAAGTTCATACCTCATGCGATCTTGCATACTTACCCTTGGTCATAAATGAGTCTCTAAAAAGTTTATTTAACAATTGAGGTTTTTTTTTGTAATCTTGAAAACATTTTAAAATTCTTATAGGGGTATGTTGGTCATTTACCACCCTAATCTGGACATATTCCAATGGCCTTGTATAAAATCTTTGAATCATGACATATTCAAATGGCCTTCTAAGTATGTTATAGAAGAGACACAACTCATCAAATCCAACGACCAAATTTAAAATGGAGATCAGTTGCCCACTACTCAGAGAGAATATGTTTGGCATAAATTTCATAAAATTCAATCTCAAATTCACGACAATCTAGAAGTTTTTAACGTCGATTTAAGCTCTCTCTATAAATTCTGAAGTAGGAGCTTTCGTTTGGAGCAAGAATCGAGCTAAGTCGAACCTTCAACTGTAAGTTGTTATAGCCTCTGAGATTTTGGGTTTCTTACTCGCGGATTTCTTCCAAATTTGAGAGCCATAGCCAACCATTTTCCTTCAAACCTGCTTTTGCATCTCCTAAATGGGACTATCCACAAGTTTGGTGATGAAATAAAGTGTTGAAGGTGCCTCAAACACAACTTCTCAATTTGGTCCGTCTTTAAAGGGAGATGGTTGAAGCTCGAAAATTAAATACGAGCCTACATGCAAATTTGTCAAGAAACCTATCATGTTCGATTTTCGAACCTCCAAGGAATATTTTCGTAGAAGACCACGAAGGTTAACAAGACTCAAAGCAAGTCCAATTGAAGAAAATTATTTTCGTTTAAAATTTGGGAGTAAGGATCGAAGTCTTACTTACAATCCATTTTCTTAAAAATTGACCCTTTCTTTAGCTTTAGAAGATTAAGTTGAGCGCTTTTAATGAAGAAATCGGGAGTTAATACATCTTAGATAAGGTTGCCTAAGGAAACAAAATTTTGCTTTCTCGTATAAGTTGCAGACGGAGGATCAAATTCCAAAATTAAGACATCACCATCTTTATGTTTCATAAAGAAATCGATGGGAGAAATGCTCAAGGCGAAGACCATGGGACAATCTCCTAATGTATCATTACTTTCATCTTTGTATGGATAGACCATGGGACCATATATAATATTTTCATAGACTTTCAAGTTTATATCATCTCTAAACAATATATAATATGTCAAATTAATTACTTTATATATATATCTAATAGAGTTTCAACCCATTAAAATCAATTACTTTAATAAATATAAAGTTGAGTTTTTATATATATCTAATAGAGTTTCAACCTATTAAAATCAATTACTTTAATAAATATAAAGTTGAGTTTTATATCTAGCTTCATAAACTTTCAACCCATTAAAATCAATTACTTTAATAAATATAAAGTTGAGTTTTATATCTAGCTTCATAAACTTCTAACTTATTAAAATCAATTACTTTAATAAATATAAAGTTGAGTTTTATATCTAGCTTCATAAACTTCTAACTTTATATCTATTATGTATGTGAATTTTAAGTATTTAATTACTTTAATATATATAATAATATCATACTTTAATATATATAACAATATCCCAAAACTCAGGTAATAATATTCCAAAACTCAAGTAAAGATCATACTTTAATATATATAACAATATCCCAAAACTCAGGTAATAATATTCCAAAACTCAAGTAAAGATGACATCAAAATTAATACTTTAATTTCATCTTTATAATTTATTTCCATTTGACTGGTAATCATAATAGTCACCCGTGCACAAATATTTACAACCTTAAAAGGTAGAAATTATAAGAAGTATAAGAAAAGAGTGCTTAAAATAGTTTCAAAATATAGAAAAAAAAAATAGGAATTGGTTAAAGTCAACATCCATTGATCACTTATGGCACAGCACAACACAGATGAGGGTAACATTTTTTTATTTCTCTACTATATTAGGCCCTTTGGTTTATTGGCTTTACAAGATGGAGACATGAAGTTTTCTATGTTTGAAATAAATTTGGTTTGATTGTTTTCGAGTTAGCATTGGTATCAAAACTTATTTATTTCTTTGAAATGTTTGAGTTTACAATTTACATGTTTTCATTTTTCTACTTTGTCTGCCTGCATTTAGAAATAAAGCAAAATTAGTTTAGGGTTTTAGGCAGATTGTTATAATTCTAATTTTTAACTAAAAAAAAAAAATTAGTCTCTTTGTCACGCTTAAAACTACCCTATAGGTATAATCTACCTGTTATCTGTTGGCTTTTTTGTCTTAATTTTTTTGATGATAACAAACCTACCTTCAATTATTAACAATTCTCAGTATTTTTGTCCACAGTGTAAGGTTGGGAACAACGATTTCAACGTCTTTTTTGGTTCACTCGAATTAGAGATAAAACAAAGAAGTTCCAGTCAAAACAAATACCCGACGTGATGATGTGGTGGCAAAATTGACATCATGGACCAATCAAATTCAAAACAAAATATCTGACGTGATGATATGGTGACAAAATTGATGATGTGGTGACAAAATTGACATTATGGACCAGCGACAAAATTGACATCGTAGACCAATCGAAGTATGACATTTATAAATTTGGTAGAGTAACAAATGGTGAAGTTTTCAATTACATTTATAAAATTTTTCCATTACTTTTAAATTATAAAATCATTTCAATTACATTTATAAAAGTTTTCAGTTACCTTTTAAATGGAAAGAAATTATAAAGATTTCATTTACATGTATGAAAACTAGTTGTTACTTTTAAATGAAAAAAATTATAATGATTTCATTTATGAAAACGAGTTATTACTTTTAAATAGAAAGAAATTATAATGATTTATTTAGTTTTCGTAAAGATAATTATTTAAATTACAAAATCATTTCAATTATAAGGATTTCATTTAGATTTATAAAACTTTTAATTATTTTTAAAATGTTACTCACCGTTTTTATTAACATTTTTTTTATAGTATTACATTTAAATATGTTTTATATATATAATAATAATGAATTTAAAATGTTTTTAATATTTATTTAAAATAATATATATATATAT